>NC_056738.1:1605842-1635842 GCF_019279795.1 Protopterus annectens
AGAATAGATAGGTCCAGTATTGGCCTCCAGGCCTTGTCCTTTCTGGGTACCAAGAACAGTCGAGTAAAATCCTTGTCTCTGCTCTTGCTCCGGTACTTGTTGAATGGCCCCCATGTCCATGAGGGATGAGACTTGTTTTTGTGCCTCTGCCCATTGATTTTTTGGCAGATCTGGCCAGCCGTTTGCCTTTGGCAGGGTATGGAAATGGAACTTGTAGCCTTGTGACATGATATTTAAAACCCACTTGTCCTGGGTTATGATGTGCCAATTTTGAGGAAAAAGTTCTAATTTCCCCCCTAAGGGTGCTGCCAGGAGATACGTGCTTGGTGCAGGCAGGGCAAAGTCATTGGGACTGTTTCCTGTACGGCTGAGATTTGTCTTCTTCAACTTTGGAGGTAGAGGCACCCCATTGCTTTTACCTGTATGAACCTTGCACCTGATGTCTGCCTGTAGGGCATCTGGGTCTGCCCCTTTGAGGTCTGTCTGACACAGGAAAGGACCAGTTTTTGTTGGCCAGTGTCTACTAAACCTAGGTGGCTGTACTTGTAAAAAAATCTTTGACAGTTTACATAGATTTAGCTCTGTCCTCCATTTTCTTTAACACCTCTTCTGCCTTAACACCAAATAAAGTATCATGCTGTAAAGGTGAATCTAATAATTTAACTTTGACATGATCAGGCAGATTTTGTTCCTTTAACCAAGCATGCCTCCTAATTACAGAACCCATAACTGCGGCCCTGCAGGAGGCATCCAAAGAATCAAAACCACATTGTAAAGTATGCTTTCCAACTTGTTCAGCTGCATGCAATAAATCCTGCATTTCCTTGTTTTTTGCACATTCAGAGTTTAACAACATTTTCTGTTTAAGCAATGTCATGACATGTTGCTGATATTTGAGAATATGAAACTGACAGTTTAAGGCCCTTATAGCCAAGGTAGCAGATGTGCATACCTTTTTTCCCCCATCTATCCAGAGCCCTAGAATCTCTGTCAGAGGGGGTAGGGTTTTTTGCAGCGGAAGCCTTAACTCCCTTGGGACCCTGTGAAATAGTTTCTGGGTCTGCAGGAGGGTTTTTTTTAAAAGGAATTTATGAGAGTCAGGAACCCTGCAATATCTGTCAGGCTTAACAGGAGCTGGAGGTAAGGAGTCCGGGGTAAGACTAGACTCCGAAAACACATCATCTACAATTAAAAGACAAACGAAGCAACCAGGCAAAATCATGATATATTGAGGCCAGTAAAATTGATATTTTATTACAAAAGATGAGCACTTTCGCTAAGTAGCTTCTTCAGATCATATACAAATTTCCAATGGTAAACTTTCCTTATATATAGGAATTGAAAAAGTATACAACCAACCACTGACGTGACTTAATTCATTCTACTTAAAGTGCTACTGCAAATAGTCATCTTACATATTATAAACAAGTCCAGGAAAAAACACACTTAAAAAATGCAAAAGGAGAAATAATCACACTGGAAGCAAGAAGGTATAACGTTAGCGCTTTCGTTTACTTGTAATACGTAAACTTCTTCAGACCTTTCTCCTTTTGCATCGTACATATTATAGTTTGATACTTGCTACAATGTCTAAAAAATAACAATAGTAATATATACAATATTATACTTGTAAATAAAACATACTTATAAAAAATATAATGAAACTTACATATATAAATCATGTTACACATTTATAAAAAACGATGAAAAATACTTTAAAAAACTGTCTATTGATACAATTTTGTAAACATATAATTTTGTATGTAACATTTCGTATTACTGCCGTGTTATATATACGGAATAAAAAACCTTTAAATTATGCCTTAGTAGGATTTCATTTAATATTCCTACGCTTATTCAGAAAGGGTTTAATTGTGGCTCTCGTTCAACCCACTACCTCTATCTGCTCTAAGTATAATTATCCAGTTGTTTTCTCTATATTCCGTATGATTCCTAATGTCACCTTCACGTATACTCGTGGGAATCACCTCCAATGCTCTAAATGTAAAACTATGCGTGTCCCCATGTCGTAAAACATGCTTTGCTAGTGCATTGTGCTCAGAGCCCTTTCTGATGCGATAAACATATTCCCTTATTCTATCTCTAAAAATTCTGTTGGTTTTTCCAACATAAAAAGAGTAGCAATTCTGGCACACCGCTAAATACACTAAATTTGAAGTTTTGCATGTAGCATATGCACTTACTGTAAATTCTTTCTGAAGATCAGGATGCAAAAATTTTTTCGAGGCATCAATATACATGCAGAAATTACAGCTTCCACATGGGGTAGTAGAATTACCTTTATCGTGTTCTCTTCTATTGTGTTGAAAGCATAACAATCTCTTTAGATTTTTTCTATTTTTACAGAGAAAACATGGTTGGTCTCCTACTATCTTTTTAATCCTGGCATCTACTTGTAGAATAAACCAGTTTTTGCTGAATATTTCAGTTAACTGCCTGTTATCAGAGGTGTAATACATGGGAATCTTTAAGGTTGTAGGTCTACTTGAGTTTCTATTAGAAGTATTCTCTGAGGTCAAGCCAAAATATGGTGCTGCTATATTCTCTCATAATCTAGGAATATCATTTAAACCACTTAAAATCTCTTCCTCTTTATACCCCCTAGCTAATAGTCAGTTTCTCAAATTATTCATTTAAACAGTCTTCTGATGGATTCAATCTCGATGTCCTAACACCTTGGCCTCTAATCAGGTTCTTGAACACATATCTAGGATGCATACTGGATCTTAATAATAAGGAGTTCCGATAGCATGGTTTATGAAAAACTCCTGTATTAATCAAACCATTTGTTAGTTTCTCTATGTAAAGATCTAAATATTCAACCCTAGAACAGGATCTATTCATGGTAAACTTCAAACATTCAGTTAGATTGAACATATCTAAGTTCCTATAACTTCCTCGCCATAACATGAAAAGGTCATTGACAAAACGTCGATAAAAGATTACATGTGTCTTGAATTCTTCTAAATTGAAAAGCATGGTTTCCTCCCAATGTGCCAAAAACATGTTTGCATAACTATTGGCACATGGAGTCCCCATAGCCACACCATCCTGTTGAATAAATAGTTCTCCACTGAAAGTGAACAAATTATTTTCCAAAACTAACTCTAAGAAATGAGTGACAAGATCTACTTGGTACAGGGGGCATATCACTCTATGTGTTAGAATATATTCACATATATATATATACACACACTGTATGCCCAATTCATTGGGTATGACGGTAAACAATGACTGTACATCAAATGTAACTAATACTATTTCCTGTATGTTCATCTCATCTTTCAAACCTTCATAGAGATCTATTAAAAAATGTTTTGAATCTCTGAGAACATATTTATTTCCATTAATAATTGGTCTAAGATGTTTTTCTATGTATACCGAAAGATACTCAGTAAGCCAACCTCCACCTGCTACTATCGGTCTCATTGGTGGATCTATGGGGTTCTTGGGGACCTTGGGCATTCCTTGTATTATTGGTATGAGTGGATTCTTAACTACCAAAAAAATCAAACGTTTCTTTGGTAATGATACCCCCCCTGTAGATGTCAAACAAGGTGTTGGTAACATATTGAATGATTTTATGTACTACTTCTGACGTAATTCTTCTATAAAATTTACTATCACCTAATAGTTTTTCCATTGACTTTTATAATGTGATGCATCCATAACTACTATAAGTCCGCCTTTGTCTGCGGATTTTATTGTTATGGAGTCTTTGTACTGTAACTTTTTTAAAGCTATGTTCTCCTTACAACTCAACTCGACTTGTTTTTTGACATCTACAATGTCTAACACAGGAGGAATGGCTAGTGACCTGTGTTGAGGTTGTAAAAGGAAATCCCTGAGCCTCTTTTTAGATTCTGAAAAATCTTGGCTCTCCCAGTGGAAATGCTCCCTCATGGTATGCAAGGTTTCCCCAAAAGAATAGCCCTCTGGAGGAGAAGCTGAAGGAATAGATTCTTCAGCATCAGAATCCTCATAGGGGGGAAGAGAATATTCTTGATCAGAAGAGGAATCAGAAGAAATGGAAACCTGATCTGAAGATTCATAGTCAGTCTCTTGCCTAGGCCTCTTATCAGAAGGGGGATGGGAACCCCTGATCAAGGTAAGCAAGTCTTCGGCCACTTTGAGCATCTGTTTTTTGGGCATAGAGGCCTGACCACGTGGCTCTTGAGTTTGTTTCTTTGCTTTAGAAAGTGCTGTAGTCTTTGCCTTTGAAGTTGAAGTCAGTTTAATGTAAAGATGTAAAGATGTTTAGGTCTGAATACACCCTCAGAAGCCGGTGCCTGCTCAGTGGCTCCGGACCCATCTGAAGGAATAGTATCAGAGGCTCCAGTACCTTGAGTTTCCAGCAGCATGGCTGACTCCACTTTACCGGTTCTCAGTGAGGTGCTTTCGCAGCCTCTGACGCCCGCTACTTCACAGTCGCAGGCAGCTACTGACGTCAGGGAAGAAGCGACGACAACCGACGCCGGACCTAGACTTTGGAATTCGGCAGACTGAGGACCCGCCTGACGGCAGATAACCCAAGTGTGATGACTGCAGCTGTATACGCGATGAACATCCATCTCTTGGCAGGCTGCCAAGAAGTGCGTTTCTGTTTACCTGTTTCATGTTACAGTTCTAATAGGAAAATTGTGCTTTTTTTTTCATTTTTATGATACTACTGGTTTAACCTGCTATAGCTGTTTATTATCACATTCTTTGCATTTTACTGTGAAAATGTTTCTTTCACTTCTGACTAGAGAATCTCTAAATCAAATATAAACATTTTAAATCATTAGTATTTACTTAAAGGTAGAGTTGTCGCCTCACAGTTAGATGTCGCACGTTCGATTCTCAGAGCGTCTTCAGTGTGTCGACATGAGTGAATGGGCGTTCCTTCGTTGAAGGTTGTGCGTTAGGCCCGGCAACCCAGCATGTAAAAATCTACTGCCAATCATTAGCGGACCAGAGTTCCGCTGTGGCGACCCCTAACTGGGAAAAGCCGAAAGACAGTTTATATTTGATTTAAAGGCATATACTTACGCTTTTGTCGCTATCTGGACAAGTGAATTTTACTTGGTACTTTGTCTGTGGTTACTACACTACACAGGTTGTAGGACAAGGCTAAGCACAATGTAAACTGTTTCTGCCTTTTTCATGCAGTTTAGCCATACTTCCTGAGTGGGAACACAGTTTATAGAGTATTTTTGCTGCTCTAAGCCCTTAATAATGTTAGATTTGGCATACCCGAAAACCGTTCTGAAAGTATGCAAATTAAAACTGCTTAACCTGCAGATGGTCCTACACCTTCCTCTGGACTAATGTTTTGTGGTGACTTTACATCTGAAGGATGTTTATCACATGCCAATTGCTCCCAACTTCAAGTTGAACCTACAAATGTCCAGTCTCATTTTGGGCACACAAAAAAAGCATGGCCTTTCTACGAAAAGGCATAGTCCTGACTGTTCAGAACATTTTCAGGGATCTTTTTCTTAAAGAAGCTGCCTCCAGTAGAGAGAGTTTCTCAAAATTCTAAGCCTCATAACATCAATCAGTGATCCTCATGACACCATGGGCTACAGTTCACACGAGAAAGATTCACTAGTACTTAAAAGAAATTTTGAATCCAGTGCCTGCTTCCCTTGAGCTCTAGGTACCAGAGCTGGATTTTCTGAAACAAGAGTTATAGTGGTGGTGGGATAAGATGTCTCTCAATCCAGACCTACCCTTATCCTTCCAGAGCCCAGTTCAGTCTAAGTCAGTGATGGTGCACCATCTGGGTTTGGCGCGTTAAAAGCTCCTAGCACAAAATAATTCAGTTCACTTCATATGAGCAACGAATGCAAAAGCAGTGTTGTTGGTAACTCGGGTGTTGGTGATCATTGATGTACCACCCAAAACATTGTGGCATGTCATCTTTGACAAGCATGTCATAGGTTCGCCATTACTGGTCCAAGTGGACTAGCCAGATTTTGCACGGGGAACATTGTACAGGCGAGTTCAAGTGCAAGGCGAATGGGATCACTACGAAGCATATAAATGTCAAGAAATGTTAGCAGTGATTCAGACTGAAAAATTTCTTTAGCACTTATGGTTTCCAGGTCCTCATTTATTGGTCACAGATGACTACATAGTCCTACAATACTTGAACAAACAAGGGGGTAAAAGGTCATGCCCTCTCTGCCAGTTGGCAGTGATGGCCTGAGAGCTAGCGCCACATCATTTTCTGATGGTTCGTATATCTCATCAGGGAAAAACACAGTGGCAGGCAGACTAAACAAATCCCAGGCGATTCCTCATCAGTGGAACCCTGGGACAGATCTCTGCCTGGATTTCGTCCAGATGTGGGGAACACTAACTCTGTTTGTTGCCTTTCAAAACAGGCAGTTGGAAAAATTCTGTTTAAGACACCCTTGCAGCTAAGCTTGGAGGACAGAAGCATTCTTGTTCCCTAGGGCGAGAAAGTTATGCATTTCCACCATTACGCAAGTTACTTTTGAAGATTCAGAAGTAATTGCCATAAATTTTTGACCCCCCCCCCCTTTTGACCCAGGAACAGTTTGTTCTCCCTTTTAATGGAACTGACCAAGAGCAATGAAAGAAGCTTCTTTGCACTCTGGATCTACTCGCACAGTGCCAGGGTTTCCATATTGGAATGGATAACGCAGTGGTTACAATCTTGAAAAGTAAAGTTGCACTAGTCCTACTTAACTTGCAACAGCAAATGTTCAAATGTCACACTGCCTCATCGGCATACTGGTTCTATGCCTATAAAAGATATACATTGGCAACTTTCCAGAGCTCAGAATCCTCTCCACTGATGTTCTGTGGTAGACTATTGGCTAGGCCCTCCCATTACGGAAAACCTGACCCCTGTCACAGAAATTCAGTCATTCATGCTTTTAGTGCCAAGTGGGATGAACCAAGAAGGACCAGAAGCAAGAATTGCCCGAAATCAACCAATTCATAACCCTAAAACACCACCACAGACAACCAAAGCCAAATCGATAGGACAGAGTACCTTTGAACTATATACAAAATCAGGGAGAGAGTGGGTGGGTGCTGCCAATGTGGCAGTGTGAAATTTGAACATCTACCCTTACTGATATGTAGGACTTGTACAACTTGTGCTACATTCACACTGCCACAGTGGCATATGGGTAGATTCCAAAAGCTTATCCTACTTGGAAGGATAAGGACCCAGGAGACCCTGGATAATGTTCCTTGCAAAGTCTGCTCTGGAACTTGAGAAAGAATCCAGTTTCTAGTACTTCATAAAGGTATGAACAGATAACCAAGTTGCTGCCTCTAGAATGCTTCTAGAGTTCACTTCTTTCCAACATGCCACCAAAGATGATAAAGCTCTGGTAAAATATGTTTTCACCTTGCCTAAAATTTACTATAGTGGAAGCACCAAACAATAGCAGAGGACAGCCAATGAGCAGCTGTCTGTTAGACAGGTTGACTTCTCTTAGCCTTACAGCAAGAAATGAACAAGCGCTCATCTTTCTCGAAGGACTTAGTTTTGTCACGGTCGTGCGTGAGCTACCTGTGCACATCCAAGGCATGCAGAATCTTCTTATTTTTAGGTTCCAGAAAGAAAATTAGGAAACTGACAGCTTGATTCAGGGTAAATCCAGAAACCAGTTTTGTCATGAAAGAAGGAAAACAGTGCTCAGAACAACCCTGTCCTTGTGGACTTATCTCCCAAAAAAAGCATCTTCTTACCTTCATAATTTATTAAATGTCTGTCATCAGAACATGTCCACAACAAGGAAATTCCTGATGATTCTGGGATATATGGCCTCATCCATTCTATTACTTCAATTTGACACACTTCACATGAGGAAAATTCAGGGACTGATATTTTGTTGTTTTACCTTTAAATTTCAGTGCTGGTTGTTAGAAAGGGATAGTTTTTTAGACAGGCAAGCTCTAACTATCCCAAGGTGCCTAGTTGGCTATAATTTCACAGACTGCAGAGAGGAAAATCCAGAGTTTATAAACAATCCTACCTTGATTTCTGATTTACTGTGGAACTGACTGGTAAGAGAAGTTTTACTGGAATTTACATTTTATTTTTTAATCACTGCTTTTCACTGTTTGTAGGATGGAAGGGATAGCTTGTAGACAAGAACATTTACATTAATTTTCACTGTTGGTTGTTAGAAAGGGATACGTTTTAGACGGGAAAACTCTAGCCATCCCAAGGGGCCTAGTCAGCTATAAATTCATACAGATTGCAGAGAGGACAATCCATAGCTCATCTAAACAACCCTATCTTGGTTTGTGATTTATTAATCTTTACTGTTAAAAAGAAGTGCGACTGTGAGCTTTTGTCTGACTTTCAGAACTTGTATGGTCAGAACAACTTTATTGTACTTACTTTAGTATTCAGTTACATATTGCTTGTGTGACTTTGTGTCACAGAAATTGATTTACGTTCTCTTTGAATTCAGTGGTTACAGACTATGACTATTTTCTTTGCTTTTATATTTTACTTGTTTGAAGCTGAATATGGATTCGTTAAATAAGTATGCAATTAATGATTTGCCAAAGCACAAATATCTTGTGCAGTGTAATAAATGCTATGCATATTTAAAGGTAACATAGGTTGGTACTAGGCTATCGGCCCTAGGGCCTACACAAGCCTAGCCATAACAATTCCCTGGCTATTTCTTCCCACACTATTGACTTCCCTGGACCCCTGTAACACCTGGTAACATTGGTGATGTGTGTTCCTCATGTAAGTTGGATGATCTGCTTACCATTATGAGAAGTAAATCTAGACTTACTGACAACTGCATTTGTGCAATTGGCACAGCTTAAAGAATAAGAAGTTATGTACCTACCATAACGTTCCATGTTAGTTGTCTTCATCTCACCTTCTTTCTTGCTGGATGGGTTCGGAGCCGATCCTCGGCTCCGACTCGGCCTTTTACTAAAGCTCGAGAGCTACTTACCGGCTCGAGGCCTCCCCTTATCCCACAATGCTAGGTGTCAGATCTCCAGATCTCGTTTGGCAGAGCTAAGACCATGGAAAAAACACCTGTTCCCACCACAAGGTTTACCTATAGTGCTACAAACAGAGGAGGACGTAACCTAAAAAAAAAAAGTCAACCATAGGAAGAAGGCCTCAAAAGGGATTCTTCTCGGTCCTGACCAGGCTAGGGGGATGGAGGGTGGGACGCAAGAAAGAAGGCGAGATGAAGACAACTAACATGGAACGTTATGGTAGGTACATAACTTCTTAATGTTAAGTTGTCTATCTCGCCTTCATTCTTGCTGGATGGGACAGCGTCCTTAGCACCTTAGCCCTGGGTGGCTCATCGAAACAGACTCTTGAGCACAGTGGAACCAAAATCAGCTCGACTCCTGGAGGCCATATCCAACTTGTAATGCGAAATGAAGGTATGAGGAGTGGCCCATGTGGCTGCAGCACAAATAGATTCCATTGGAAGTCTAGCCTGAAAGGCTACCGACGTAGCCAATGCTCTGGTGGAATGAGCTTTTGGTTTTGTAGGGGGTTCTTTATGTCTCAGTTGGTAGATCAAGGTAATAATAGAGGCCAACCACCTGGATAAGGTTACCTTAGAAACTGGCAGGCCCTGCTTGTCCTCAGCATAGGACAGGAAGAGTTAATCTGATTTTCTTGTCTGCTTGGTCCTATCCAAATAAAACCGCAATTGCCTGTGAACGTCCAAATAGTGTAACTTTTGTTCAGCTCTGTTTGAATAATTAGGAAAAAAAGACAGGGAGATCAACAGCCTGATTGAGGTTTGTCTCTGAGGGTATTCTGGGTAAAAAGGAAGGATTAGTCCTGAGTGAAACTCTATCTTTGTGAAAAATAAGATAAGGCGGACGAATACAGAGAGCTTGAAGTTCCGATACTCTTCTGGCTGAGGTGATGGCTACTAAGAAGAGAGTCTTCCAGGAGAGTAACTTTAAGGAACAGGAAGCCGCAGGCTCAAAAGGAGAGAGAATTAATGAAGTTAATATCAAGTTCAAATCCCATGGAAGGGGGGATCTTTAACCGGGGGTCTAAGTAAGACAGTCCCCTTAAGAAAAGCCTTACAAAGTTTGTGGGACATAATACTGGACTCATAGGCCAATGTGAAAATTAGCGATAGCAGCCAATTGGACCCCAATGGTGGCAGACGAGGAACCTGCTCGAAAAAGTTCCGCCAAAAAATCTAAAACATTATGGACAGGGGCTGTAAAGGGGTCTATCTTTCTAGCCTCTGCCCAGAAAGAGAAACATTTTCACTTACTAGCATAAGTCTTCCTAGTAGAAGATTTGTGTGAAGAAAGGATGATTTCACGCACTGGCTGAGAAATATGTGGAAGCCTGGCTAAGGTTGGAAGTGGAGCAACCAAGCTGTGAGGTTGAGAGAGTAAAGGGATTGCTGCAGCCCGCCCGACTGATGGATTAAGAGGTCTGGCACTGGGTCCAAATTCCAGGGCTGCTCCAGCAGGTGACGATGCAGGAATGGGAACCAAATTTGTCGAGGCCAGTAAGGAGCAATGAGGATCATCCTGGATCTCAAAGCGGTCGCTTTCTGAATCAGTTTTGGAATTAAGGGAAAGGGAGGGAATGCATAGAGAAGACCCCGCGGCCAAGTGTGAACTACAGCGTCTCTGGCAGAATGGCCTGGGAGGGGGAAAAGAGTGAAGAAGTCGCTGCACTTACTGTTGAGAGGGGTTGCAGCAAGGTTGACCCCATCTGCGGAAAATTTTGTCCGCTACTAACTGATTGAGAGACCACTCGTGAGGCATCAGAATTGCTCTGCTTAGCCTGTCCGCTATGACGGACTTCCCGGGGATGTGCGTTGCTATCAGAAACCGTTGAGAGGAGATCGCCCACTGCCAGAGTCTGAGTGCTTCTCGACAAAAGGGATAGGATCTGGTTCCGCCCTGCTTGTTGATGTACCACACTACCGACATATTGTCCCGTCTGAACTGCAATAGTCCCGGTAGGTAGAGAGTCCTGAAGAGCTTGCAACGCTAAAAGTACCGCTCTCATCTCCAAGACATTTATGTGCAGGTGGTACTCTAGGGGTTGCCAAGTGCCCTGGACAGTCCTGCCCTGAAAATGCCCCCCCCCCCCACCCGATCAGGGAGGCATCCGGTGTCACCGTGGCAACCAGGGGAGGAAGGACAGATGGTCTGCCCTGAAAAACTTGAGGGAAGACCATCCACCAAGAAAGGTGGTCTTTGCATGATTGAGTGATTATAATGTTGTGAGACATCGGAAGCTGTTGAAAGGACCATTGGGTAAAAAGCATCCGCATGTGAAAACGAGCCAGGGGAAGTAATGTGATTGCTGCTGCCATGAGACCCAAGGTTTTCAGTACAAATCTGGCCTGAATTCTCTTGCACTGTAATAATGTTTGAACATGTCGGCGAATGTCTAATACTCTTTCTAATGGAAGTTTTGCCGACAGTTCTTTTGTATTTAATATGGCGCCTATAAAGGTTATAGATTGACAAGGCGACAATGCAGACTTCTCAAAGTTTATAGAGATACCTAACTCGGAGCAAGTTTGGATGGTATAATCCCTGGCTCGGATTAGCTGATGCCTGGTGGAAGCAGTTAGGAGCCAGTCGTCTAGATATGGAAACACCTGGAATCCTCGCCGTCTCAGGTGAGCCGTAACCACTGCCATGCATTTGGTGAACACCCTGGGGGCTGTGGTGAGACCAAAGAGCAGGGCTCTGAATTGATAGTGACTGGCTCCCAGCCGGAAGTGGAGAAACCTCCTGGAGAGTCTGT
The DNA here is from genome assembly GCF_019279795.1 of Protopterus annectens. Lineage (NCBI taxonomy): Eukaryota > Metazoa > Chordata > Ceratodontiformes > Protopteridae > Protopterus > Protopterus annectens. The sequence goes on from NC_056738.1 coordinate 1,617,625, forward strand.
TCATTCTGATATGGTAGTACGCAACCTGAAGGTCTATGGAGCACATCCAATTGTCCTAACCCAAAAAGGGTAGAATGGACTGAAGCGTGACCATCCGGAAAATTCTCTGAACAGATTTGTTTAACCTGCTGAGATCCAAAATGGGTCTCCAGTCCCCTGTTTTTTTTTGGTACCAAAAAGAATTTGGAGTAAATCCCGGACCCTTGCTGGTCTGCTGGGACTGGCTGGATGGCTTTTTTTCGAGCAGTTTTGAAATTTCTAGTACTGCTTGTTCCCTTAGACCGGGTGGAACATCTGGAAGGGACCTGTTTGTTTGAACGTGGGTGTGGACAAAGGGGATTTTGTAACTCTCGGATATGATAGACTGTACCCATTTGTCTTGTGTGAGGAGTCGCCAGGCTTCTGGGTACAGTGACAATCTTCCCCCGACTGCCTCCGGAGGTGGACAGTCGGGCAGCCCCTCAGGGGTGCTGAAAGGGTTTGTCAGAGAAAGATTTCCTGCTACCCTGATTTTGCAGACCCCCTCTGCCCCTCGGGCGGCGTCTATTGTTGTTCCCTCCTCTGCCCCTGGAGAGAAACTCGCCACGTGTCAGGCACGACTCCCTGGGGTTTGTGAAACCACATTTTTCCACTCTTCTGACCTTTAGGATATGGTTTAGAGGGAGTAGAAAAACGGACTCCCACGGCAGAGAGAGTCTTGCCTTCCTGCTCACACCTAGTAAGGGTATCCTTCACCTGTGGTCCGAACAAAGCCGAACCATCAAAGGGGGGGGGTGTTGGTGAAGGACGCCTTAAAGGGGTCAGCAAAGTTACATAACCGCATCCAGGCATGTCTTCTCAAAGCCACGCCTGTGCCTACGGCTCTACTCGCCCCATCGGCTGCATAAGAAATGAGCCGCATGGAGGAGCTGACTATAGAATTAAGGGTCGCCAGCTGGGAGTTGATCTTTTCCTGAGATCCCGCAGCAGATAGATCCGACGATTCGAGCCCCAACAAGCTCCGGCTCCGAACACAGTGGTAGAGTCGGAGGAGGAACTGTTGAAGAAACAGGGATAGCCACAGTCTGTTGAGAAGGGCTAGTCAACATTTTGGCCAGTGCCTGCGACTTTAGGAGCCTACTGACCACCCTCTCCAAGTCATGATCCGATAGCCTGGAGGACAGAGAGGAATGGGATCTATGGCTCCGCTCCGACTGTAGTAATGGGGACCTGGGAGCCGAGCGAACAGACTCTAAAGAGGGAGACCTCGAACGCTTTCGGCTGAGAGAAGGATCCAATAGCAATGTCGGAGCCGAGTGAGGTCTCGAAGTATCGGTCCCGGCCAGAACAGACGAGGAGGCAGAAGCTCTGCTCTGCGTCGGCTCCGAACAGGGAGCCGATGGTTTGGCGGGCTTAAGGATTTTCCCGACAAAGGCTTGGCCGGGGATCCTTCTGGCTTTAACAAGCCCCTCAAAATGAGCTTATTCCTACGCTCCTGCAGGACTCTCTGACTGAAGGCATGACAGACCTAACAAGAGTCCTGCAGATGTAGGTGGCCCAAGCAATAAACACAAGAAGTGTGACCATCTGTCAGAGACATCTTCTGACAGCACGAGTCACACTGTTTGAAACCTGAGACATTGGTATCTTTAGACATTACAGAAGAGATACCAAGGGAAATTTAAACTAGTGCTTAAAACAATACACACACACACACACACACACACACACACACACACACACACACACACACACACACACACACACGCACTAGGTAAAAAACTAACAGTAACAATACCACTATAACTACAACAGCTATCACTAACAAAAATTATCTATCTCTCTCTCTCTCTCTATATATATATATATATATATATATATAAAATACAATATAAAACTATAAACCAGAAGAGGCCTAACACTACCCTAAAGGGTGGGGAGGGGGGGGAAGGAAGAAAACTCTGTAACAACAGAAAAGAGAGTTTCTAAGTGGGATCTAAAGGGATAACGATCTAATTAAACTAACAGAGAAGTATATCTAAAAATTACAACAATACTGACAGTAAAAATGCAGTAAAAGAATTATACGACCTATAGCCGGTAAAAAACCCAACCTCGTAGCTGAAGCGGCAAACGAGATCTGGGGATCTGACGCCTAGCATTGTGGGATAAGGGGAAGCCTCGAACCGGTAAATAGCTCTCGAGCTTTAGTAAAGGCAGTCGAGGATCGGCTCCGAACCCATCCAGCAAGAATGAAGGCGAGATAGCCAACTTAACATTAAGAAGTTGTGTACCTACCATAACGTTCCATGTTAGTTGCCTTCTTCTCGCCTTCTTTCTTGCTGGTTGGGTTCGGAGCCGAGACTCGGCCATCTTCAAAAGCTCGAGAGCTGCTTACTGACTCGAGGCCCCCTCCTATATCCCATGATGCCTGGCACTAGATACCCAGATCTCGTTTGGTAACCTAACTACAGACATAATAATAATAATAATAATAATAATAATCATGATAATATAGTAACTGTAGCAGGACACAGGAAACTACTGGAGAGACTGACAGTCAGAAGTAACAGCCTGAGAATACTCAGCCAGTGATAAAGAAGCCTAAGGAACTTTTCTCGGTCTACTAGGATAGGGGGATGGAGGGTGGGACGCAAGAAAGGCGGCGAAGAAGACAACTAACAAGGAAAGTTATGGTAGGTACATAATTTCTTAATGTTAAGTTGTCTAGCTCGCCTTCATTCTTGCTGGTTGGGACAGCGTCCCTAGCACCTCAATCCTGGGTGGCTCATCGGAACAGACTCTTCAGAACAGTGGAACCAAAATCAGCTCTGCTTCTGGAAGCCACATCCAGCTTATAATATGAAATGAAGGTATGTGGAATGAAGGTATGTGGATTAGCCCAGGTATCTGCCGCACAAATAGTTTCCATTGGCAATCTAGCCTGAAAAGCCACAGAAGTAGCTAAAGCTCTGGTGGAGTGACCTTTGGGTTTAGCAGGAAGGTCTTTATTTCTCAACTGATATATAAAAGGTAATAGTAGAAGACAACCACCTAGATAAGGTGACTTTTGACACCGGTATGCCTTGTTTTCCTTCAGCGTAAGACAGGAACAACTGGTCTGATTTTCTGAATTGCTTGGTTCTATGCAAGTAAAAGCGTAATTGTCTATGGACGTCCAACTGATGTAATTTGTATTCTGCCTTGTTGGAATAATTCGGAAAGAACACGGGCAGTTCAATGGACTGATTCAAATTACAATCAGAAGTAACCTTTGGGAGAAAGGAAGGATTAGTCCGAAGAGAAACTCTATCATTGTGAAAAACTAGGTAAGGAGGATGAACACAAAGAGCCTGAAGTTCAGAAACTCTTCTGGCCGACGTAACTGCAACCAAAAGAAGGGTTTTCCAAGAAAGAAACTTCAAGGAACAAGAAGCTGCCGGTTCAAAGGGGGGCAGTATCAGGGAAGCTAAAATCAAATTCAGATCTCACAGAGGCGGGGGATCTCTTACTGGGGGCCTGAGTAGAGTGGTCCACTTCAGAAAGGCTTTACAAAGCTTATGGGACATGATGCTTGAATCAGAAAGGCCCGTATGAAAGTTTGAAATTGCAGCTAGCTGAACTCTAATCGTGGCAGAAGAGGATCCAGTTCGAAAAAGTTCTGCTAGAAAATCTAAAATATGGTGCACAGGGGCTGAAAAGGGATCTATATTCCTGTTCTCTGCCCATAAGGAAAAACGTTTCCACTTACTAGCATAAGTCTTTCTAGTGGTCGACTTATACGAGGATAAGATGATTTCACGCACCGAATGGGAGATGTTGGGAAGCCTGGCTAAAGTCGGAAGTGGAGAAACCAAGCAGTGAGCTGGAGAGATTGAAGAGATTGGTGCAGCCCACCCGACTGATGGATCAGATCATCTGGAATTGGGTCCAGGGCTGCTCCAGAAAGTGATGATGCAGGAAGGGGGACCAAATTTGTTGAGGCCAGTAAGGGGCAATGAGGATCATCTTGCATCCCAGTGTGGTAGCTTTCTGAATTAGTTTGGGAATCAGTGGGGAATGGAGGGAATGCATAAAGAAGTCCCTGGGGCCAATCGTGAACTAGAGCGTCTCTGGGGTGGTGCCCAGGAAGAGGTAGGAGAGAGAGAAAAAATTGTCGCACTTGCTGTTGAAGGGGGTGGCAAAAAGGTCGCAGCAAGGCTGACCCCATCTGCGGAAGATTCTGTCCGCCACAGTCTGATTGAGAGACCACTCGTGAGGCATGAGAATTGCTCTGCTCAGCCTGTCTGCTATAACGCTGGACTTCCCAGGGATGTGCGCTGCTATCAGAAACCGTTGGGAAGAGATCGCCCATTGCCAAAGTCCGAGTGCTTCTCGACATAAGGGGTATGACTTGGTTCCACCCTGCTTGTTGATGTACCATACCACTGACATATTGTCTGTTTGAATTGCAAAGGTCCAGGTGGGAAGAGAGTTCTGAAGAGCTTGCAACGCTAAAAGCACGGCTCTCATCTCCAAGACATTGATATGCAGATGGTACTCGTGAGGCTGCCAGGTGCCTTGGACTGTTCTGCCCTGATAATGCCCCACCCACCCAATCAGGGAGACGTCCATGGTCACCGTAGCTACTGGGGGAGGAAGAACGAATGGTCTGCCCTGGTGTAATGACGGGGAAAGCATCCACCAAACAAGTTGGTTTTTGCATGACTGTGTGATCATCATCCTGTGAGACATCGGGAGTTGCTGGAAAGACCATTGTGTGAAGAGCATCCACTGAAGAATCCTCATATGAAAGCGTGCGAGGGGGACTAGTATTATAGCCACTGCCATGAAACCCAATGTTTTTAGGACAAATCTGGCCTGAATCTTTTTGCATCCTAATAAGACCTGCACATGTCGTCGAATGGCTAACACTCTGTCTACTGGCAGAGTCGCTGACATGTCCTTTGTATTTAAGTTTGTGCCTATAAAGGTGATAGATTGACAAGGTGACAATGCAGACTTTTCGAAATTTATTATGATGCCTAGAGTGGAGCACGTTTGGATGGTGTAGTCTCTGGCTAGCAGCAGGTGATGCCTGGTGGCTGCAGTAAGGAGCCAGTCGTCTATAAATATGGAAACACCTAGAATCCTTGCCGTCTCAAGTGAGCAGTGACTACTGCCAAACATTTGGTGAACACCCTGGGGGCTGTGGTGAGACCAAAGGGCAGCGCTCTGAACTGATAATGACTGGCTCCCAGCCGGAAGCGGAGGAATCTTCTGGAGCGTCTGTGCATTTTGATATGGTAGTACGCATCCTGACTATCTATGGAGCACATCCAATTGTCCTGACCCAGAAAGGGTAAAATGGACTGTAGTGTGACTATCCGGAACTTCGTTCTTTGAACAGACCTGTTTAGTCTGCTGAGATCCAGAATGGGTCTCCAATCCCCTGTCTTTTTTGGTACCAAAAAGAACCTTGAGTAAATTCCGGATCCTTGTTGGTCTGCTGGGACTGACTGGATGGCTCTTTTTCTTAGCAGTTTTGAAATTTCTTGAACTGCTTGATCCCTTAGATTGGGTGGAACATCTGGAAGGGATTTGTTGGGAATGTAGGGAGTGTGAAAGAAGGGGATTTTATAGCCTTCGGATAGGATAGAAAGTATAGAAAGTACCCATTTGTCTTTTGTTATACTTTGCCAGGCTTCTGGGTACAGCGATAATCTTCCCGCAACTGCCTCCGAAGGTGGACAGCCGGGCAGCACTTCAGGGATGCTGGAAGGGCTTGTCAGAGAAGGATTCTCTTTGGCCCTTATTTTGCGGACGCCCCCTGCCCCTAGGGCGGCATCTATTGTTGTTCCCTCCTCTGCCCCTGGAGGGGAACTCTCCACTTGTGTCAGGCACGGCTCCCTGGGATTTCCAGAACCACATCTTCCCACTCTTCTGACCCTTGGGATACGGTCTTTAAGGAGTGGAAAAACGGGCTCCAACGGCAGAGAGAGTCTTGCCTTCCTGCTCACACCTGGTAAGGGTATCCTTCACCTGTGGTCCAAACAGAGCAGAACCATCAAAGGGGGTGTTGGTGAAAGACTCCTTAAAGGGTTCCGCAAAGTTGCATAACCGCATCCAAGCACGTCTCCTCAAAGCCACACCTGTGCCTGCGGCCCTACTCGCTCCATTGGCTGCATAAGAGATGAGCTGCATGGAGGAGTTTACTACTGAATTTAGAGTCGCCAGCTGGGAGGCAATCTTAGCCTGAGCCCCCGCAGCTGATGGATTTTGAAGGGCATCTCCTAACTCTTTAAGGAGATCCCTTTGAAGGCGGGTAAAATGGCACAAATAGTTCAGAGACCTCATGGAAAAGGTCGCTGAGGAAAACATCCACTTCCCATATTTGTCCATCGTCCTGGATTCCTTATTAGGGGGATGGACAGACGAAGAAGTTTCAGCCAACTCCTTTTTAGTGGCCGCTGCTACAACCATGGCATCAACGGGAACACCCTTGGTCAGAAATTGCTTGTCCTGAGGGGCGGTGATGAATTTTGTGGGCCTACGGGGAGCTGGTTCCATTGTGTCTGGAGCTGACCACGCCTTTCGAGCCACCACCATCAGTGGATCGAAAGGCTGAGACACCCAGGACGTGGAGGGTCGGGAACCAAATGCGTCCAGGAATACAGACTCATCCTCGGAAGGGTTAAGGGTAGTCCAGTTCCCCCTCTGCCTAAGGATTTCAAGGATGTCTGAGAAGGAGACGTCCTCAGAGGGGGATCTCGGGGACCCTTCAGACTCCTCCAAATCTGTATCTGAAGTGACAGACTTGGGGGAGTCAACATGCTTCCTCTTGCATTTTCTCTTTTGAGGGGGCTCCTCTGAATGAACAGGGGAGGCCTCGGAAGAGGAAGATACACCCAATGGGGTGCCCTGGAGCGCTTGTTCCCCATGCTAGGGGTCTGGAGGAGGGGCAGAGGCAGGAGCAGGCACCATGGGGGGAGGAGCCGATGAGGCCGACCGTGAGGCTGACTTAGATGCCAGCACACTCCTCATGACCTCGAAGGCACCCCTTCCCGATGCCATAGAAGGCTCCGAAGAGACCAGAATCCTTCCCGGCACCGAGAGGGACATCTCCGAAGCTGATGTAGGAGCCGAACTCACCTGTGCCGAATATCCGAGAGGGAGAATGGGGTCGGACAAGGGTCCGATGCCACTTGCCCCTTCGGAGCCGACGAGGGAGTCCCGGTGCCCAGATCCCTCCAAGGATGGCACCATGGAAGAGATCGGAGCCGACGGCACCGAAAGGGGAAGTATCGGTGCAGACGGACCCACGGTTCCAGCCACAGCATGCTCCGGCTCAGAACTCAAGGGATGAGTCGAAGGAGGAACTATTGGAGAAACAGGTAGAGCTGAACCCTGGTGAGGGGGGCTGGATAGCATTTTTGCCAGGGCCTGCGACTTTAAAAGCCTGCTCACCACTCTCTCCAAATCATGGTCAGATAGCCTAGACGACCGAGAAGAGTGGGATCGATGACTCCACTCAGACTGCAATAAGGGTGACCCTGGAGCAGAGTGTATTGACTCCAATGATGGTGACCTGGAGTGTTTCCGACTCCCTGACTGTTCCGACGGAAGAGTCGGAGCCGACTGAGAGATAGGTACTTCGGCTCCAGTCGGAGCAGAAGATTACGTAGAGATAGGTACTTCGGTTCCAGCCGGAACCGAAGTTGAAGCAGAAGCCATACCCGGCGACGGCTCCGAGCTGGGAGCCGATGGCTTTGATGGCCTAGAAGGTTTCACTGACCGAGTCTTGACCGATGATCCTTCAGGTTTAAGCAAACCCCTCAGGATAAGCTCATTCCTACACTCCTGCAGGACTCTTGGGCTAAAGGCTTGACACACCGAGCAAGAGCCCTGCAGGTGTAGGGAGCCCAAGCAGTAGACACAAGAAGTGTGACCATCTGTCAGAGATTTTCTGACAGCATGAGTCACACTTCTTGAATCCCGACACTTTTGTGTCTTTAGACATTCCTGTAAAGGAAAATCAAATACAAATAACAAGTAGAGTGGAGAGTAGGTAACTGAAGAAAAAATACACACAATTCACACAAGTTACCACACCCTAACAGCACACATCACACTATAATAATATAAGACCTACAAGCTACCACAATTTACTAAAAAGAAAACTTTTGTCTACCTTAAAAATAAAACGATAAGCCTCTAACTAAAATGGCATACTTTGAAAGGTAAACAGGGGAGAGAAAGGAAAAACTCTCTAAGGAGAAAACAAGTTTAGAAGGGGGGATAAACACTAACCAACTGCTATAGAATCTACTCTGAGCTATAACAATAAAAGTATACCTAACAAGTACAAAAAAAGTCCTAAATATAAGAACAAAGTCAAAATTATGACCTGAGCCAGTAAACGCAACCTCGTAGCAGAAGCGGCAAACAAAATCTGGGTATGTAGCACCAGGCATCATGGGATATAGGAGGGGGCCTCAAGCCAGTATGCAGCTCTTGAGCTTTTGAAGATGGCCGAGTCGGAGCAGAGGATCGGCTCCAAACCCAACCAGCAAGAATGAAGGCGAGATAGACAACTTAACATCTGTTGTTACATATATTAAATGACTAGGCTGGTGAGATAAATAATGCTATGCAGAAAGAAAATAGAACATATTTAGGAAATTATGCCTCTACTGTCTGTACAGATCATTCAACCCCTATGAAACAAGACTATGACCTTGACAACTTTGGAATTCTGGATGCAAGTATTCAGCAATCTGAGGATTTGGAGTGTTTAGAAAGACACAAAAAAAAAAAAAGAAAAAGGAAGAAGTTCACAACAAAAAAGGAAGAAAAAGAAAGTCTATAAAGTAAAGAGAATATGTACTAAAAAGGACACTGCTTTGTTCATAGGTTGGTACTAGGCTATCGGCCCTAGGGCCTATACCAGCCTAGCCATAACAATTCCCTGGATATTTCTTCCCATAATAATTTACTTCCCTAGACCCGTCTAGCAGGGCAACTGACGTGATCCCCAGGGTGAATTTCCCATCTCCCATTAAATCGTCAAGGTTCCTTTTGAAGAGGGCCAAGGAGGTGCTCTGCCTGACATATATGGGCAGTCTATTCCAGAGTATGGGGAGTCTCTGGGTCAGAAACCTATCCCCCCTGCATGTTTTTGTCATTGTGATGACAAGGTTTAGATCCCTGGAGCATGTGGCTCTGAGGGATTGGGATTTCTTTAAGTGGAGCATGTCCAACAGCTCAGGGTTTGACATGGCCTTGTATGTTAAGCTGAGATCGCCTTTGAGTAGACGATATGCCACAGAGTATAGCTGAAGTTTTTTTTATAGACTGTCAGCATAGGGCATCTGCTTTAGGCCTGTGATTCTTTTAGTGAGTTATTTCTGCGGCCTTTCCAGCTGTTGCAGATGTCTTGAGAGGTACACAACAAACGGGGCGTTGTACTCTATAATGGGTCTAATGAGGGAGGAGTACAGTGGGACAATAACCTCCTTTTTTCTGGATGAAAACCCTTAGTGATGAGGTATGCCACATAGGATTTCCTGACTGTTGTGACGATGTGGTTTATCGAAGGGGAGACCACTGTCCACCTGTGTCCCTAAGTCTCTCATCACACGGTGTTTAGTGTACTGCCATCCATGTGGTAATTCATGGGTACATGTTTTTTCCCAAAGGGGATAACTATACATTTCTTGGTATTAAGCTTGAGCCCATGACTCTGGCACCAAGCATCTGCTTCTGTAAGGTTCTTTTGTAGAATATTCATATCATTTGGGGATTCAATAATGGCTCCCAGTTTGCAGTCATCTGCAAACTTTGTTAGCCAGAGTCCCTTAGTCTTGGCCTGTACTTCAGAGAAGTAGATGCCAAACAAGAGCGGTCCCAGGACTGAACCCAGAGGGACTCCACTTGTCTGGAGTTGGATTTGGAGTCGGCTACTTTTACAGTCTGGTTCTGTCAGTAAGCCAGTTGGCAACCCATCGAGTGACGCAGGGATTTATGCCCAGCTTAGTAAGTTTATCTAGGATTCCAGAGTGGGGGATGATGTCGAAAGCCTTGGTGAGGTCCAGATAGGCTGTGTGGACCGCCTTACCCTCGTCCACAGCTCTGGAGACTGATTTGAAGAAGCCAATCAGGTTCAGGAGACAAGATCGGCCCTTCGCGAACTGAAACTGGGTGGGGTCCGGTGTTTTAAGGTTGCCAATGTCTTTGTTTACAAGTTACATGATAATGCGTTCCATGCCCTTGCAGATTAGGCTTGTCAGACTGATGGGAAGGTAGTTCACGGGATCCAAGATGGATCCCCCCTTGTGGAGTGGGATAACTGCAGGTGTGCGCCACTCAGTGGGCACAAAGCCTGAGATGAGGCTATGATTAAACATGACACTTGGGTGAGGTGCCAGTTCTTTTTGTAGTTTATGTAGTACACAGCCCGGGATGTCATCTGGTCCCATGGATGCTGTATTCTTAGCTTCGGAGAGTACGGTTTCTACCTGTGTGGCTATGATTACTGGAATTTTGCAATCTTTTGGTATTGAGATGGGCCCTTTAGGGGGTGAGAGGGGGGTGAAGTTGGCACTAAATCGATCTGCCAGAATACTGGCAATATCCTTGGGATCAGTAGATTTAATGCCATTCTGTTGCAGCTCAGAGCAAATCTGAGCATTGCCATTTAGATTCTTGACATAACTATAGACTGCCTTGTGGTTGTCTTTGGAATCTTTGGCAATTTTATTTTCGTAACTAACTTTGGAGGATTTTATGAGGGATCTCAGCTTCTTACAGAGTCTGGTAAGGGAGTTTTTTGCATCTTGGGGATTTTCCTCTTCTGCAACAGTTTCTTCCTTCTGTTGTATAGTTTGTTTATGGCAGGGGACTACCAGATTGGCTTCCTTTTTTTGATGGAGAGGGTCTTGGTTCTATTTGGGATGGCATGATTCATGCACGAGTGGATGTGCTCGTACAGTGCCCATGTGTAGGATTCAGCAGTTGAACTTTCAGCTGGTCACGTCTGACTTGAGTAGCATGAAGTTGGCTTTGGAGAAGTTTTTACGAAGGTTTCCTTACTGGGGGGGGGGGGGGGGGTGGGATGTGGATGTCAAGGGTGATTAGCTTATGGTCAGACCTGACCAATGAGCGGGTGACAACTGGTGTGGAGCATCTATATAATGCGTGTTATATAACACACAGATTACAGGGAATGATAAACATTTTTCTATCAGAAAGCCTTCAGTCTACAGAAAAAGGCATTGTTTTTCCAAATGAGAAGGTAGAAAAATAGAGGCAAGGGGCAGGTGAAAAGGAAGAAATCAAAACTGTACGTGGAAGGTCCAAAGACCACTACTGTAAGAAAAGAAGAGAAAGACAGATATTGACTGCATGGCTCAAGCTGTGGATGTACAAAGCCAGCTGGATATGAATTTAATACGCACTGTAAACACTGGGATTAATAAGACTAATGGTGATGAAGATCATTCCGTTATTACAACTGATAGAGCAGATACTACTGTATTACAAGCTGAAGATTCTTCAGATCTGGTCAGAAAATATATTCTTATAACTGGAGATTCAATTGTTAGAGAAACTGATACTTATTTGCAGAGAAGATAATGAACATTGAATAGCGTTAATCTTGCCAGGAGCAAAAATAGAAGATGTGAGACAAGCCCAAGAATGCCTTAATGCAAGGAAGTAAAGATCTGTTTTTATTCACAATCTGTACAAATGATCTCATCTGCAAGGATACACTGACTGTTAGTAGGAAACTTAACAGCCCTCTTAGACAGTATAACTTGTACTGGTGTCAAGACGCACTTTTCACAAATCATACACAGAATGGTCAGATAGCCGTAAATGAAAAGATGGTTTGGGTAAATACCTACATGGAAAAAATGTCCCGCTTTAAAAAATGGAAATGTGTACAGTAGCCAAACCTAGTTTTGGGCACACGTGTTCAGACAAGATGGTGTGCATTTGTTAAGATTAGGCAGATATTTTGCAATATTTGACAAACACTAGGCAAATTTTTGACCTGGCAAAAGAGAGAGCAACATTTGATACATCTCGGATGGTCGTTAATGCTAGGAGCATTATTAATAATAAAGTTTTTTACTGGAAAATTTGCTACGTTTCCACAACATTTGTGTTACCGTTTGTGAAACATGGTTAGAGAACAAGGACTAGAAACCAGTTCTGTCAGGGTGGAAATTTACTGCAACAGACATTCTAACAAAAAATCAGGTGGAAGTGGTAGGATAGAGATTAAAGACAGTTATGAGATCAGGGATTACTACATGTTCAATGACTACACAAATACTACAGACTGTGTAACTATGACAATAAAGACAACCCTAGAACATGTAACAATTACTGGATTGTACAGACCACCAAAGTCAAATGCAGATGACCTACAGGAATTCCCACACATTTCTTGCACAAAACCCAAGAGGGAAGAATAAAATTAGCTGGGGACTTAAATTTCCCAGAAACAGATGGAATAACATTGATTAAACAGCATTAGTAAGGAAATTATTCACAGCGTATATTCAGGAACAACAATTGCTTCAGACTATAAAATAACCTACCAGGGAATGGAACATAGACATCGTGTTCCTAAAGAAATTACTGTTACCTCAAGTCAAGTTTTACCGCTGTTGATGTGCAGTGATCATGGGATTATAAAGGTTAACTTGTTGCTAGATAATTCTGCCAAACTGAAATCTAAACCAATGCACAGAAGGTCAAGTACAGATTATATGGAAGCAAAACAGTCACTATGTAAAACTAACTGGAGTGATGTGGTCAGTGGAAAAACTGCAGATGGAATGTGGAAAATGCTTTGAAAGAGAAATGGAGTGCAAAAATAAAAGAAAAATGTTTAACTTCAAACTCTAGGCATACAATGTCAGGGGGATATATTTCCATAAGAACAAGATACCTGATTAAAGGTGAGGCAAAAATATAAGAAATGGAAGAGAGGTCAAACTACAACTTTGAAAACTGAAATAATTAGGATGGACAAACAAATTAAGCATACTGTGAGACAAGATTAAGAAACATTTGAAGAAAATGTATATAAAATATATTGAGCATAACAGGAAACCTTTTTATAGATACATAATGTGTGGAAGGAGTAAAGACATACAAATTTATAAACTGTGCAGATTCTAAAATTTATTTTTAGATGCAACAGATTACTGACATATTTACAAAATCTTATACAAAACAGTTTGGCACCACATAGGAGGTGATAAACTGTCCTAGTGACATCGAAGTAACCTCAGGTATGGGAATCAAATTAAATTATACTGAAAAGACCAGCACAAACTGGATCCAAACAAAGCGCAGGGAGGAGGCAGAATTAGTAATAATGACCCAAGAGCACTTCAGCAAGAACTTACAGTACCATTATAGCCATTATTCACTAGGACAAATAAGTATGAGGAGCCCCCTCAAGACTGGAGACATGCATGTATGTATTTCTGTCTAACGGAAAGGGGACTAGGACAAACCCACAGTCATATAGACCTTAAGTCTGCTTTCATGTTGTAGAAAAATAATGGAGAAGGTAATATTGGATAAGTTACTGTCAGAATTAGATAGGCTGGGACTTGAAACCATATTTCAGCATGCATATGTTGAAGACAGATTTATTACCACTTGTAACAATGTTCTATAACAATATAATAACAGCTATAAATGAAAAATTGTGCTGATGTAATTAATACAGATTTATCCTCAGCATATGACAGGGTCATACACTAAACAATGATTAATAAATTAGAACAATTAGGTATGGATTTATTCTTAAAGCTGCATAGCTTACAAATAGGACATGGCAAGTATCATACAGCAAACGAACAGGTGAAATTCTTGGTTACAGTCCTAGGCCCTTACTTGTTGAGATTGCATCTTTCAGACCCAACTTCTTCATCTGAGGTGTTCTACAGTCTATATGCAGATGACCTGAAATTGGGTAAACTGATTACATGTGTTATAGATGAGGCATGTCTTCAAAAGAACTAGACTAAATTGACCACTTGGGCATAGGAGAATAATATGCTGATAAATACATCAAAACCTAAGCATATGAGATTTGGGAGACAAACTGAAAGGTGAATATTTAATACAGCACACAGTAAATGAAAAGTACAGTTGTGTACACCTACCATAAATGTAGATGTTAGAGTGTCTTCACTGTTGCAGCCATTACTGTAGGGTTCTCCCCTGCCGGCAGGCAGCCCTCGGTCGGCCAGAATCCCAAAGTCTGGGTCCGGCTTCGGCTGTTCAACCATGCTCCCTGACGTCAGAGCGCCAGGAGTACAAAGCTGACAGCCGACGCCATCTTCTCCAGTTTTTCTTGCCCCAGATGTCAGGAGTTCCAAAATGAAAAAGGTCCCATAACCTTTGCAAATATACCTCAGAAGAATGGTGAAAAAAGGAGCTACACAAAAGTAAACATAAGAGGGGACAGGAGGGAGGGAAACCCAGACTGCAACAGTGAAGACACTCGAACATCTACATTTATGGTAGGTGTACACAACTGTACTATGTTCATCATGTTTCACTGTTGCAGTCATGACTGTAGGGTAGAATCCCAAAGCTGAAAGAAAGGGAGGTGGTCATAAAGAAGAAGGGGCGGCTAGAAGGCCCTGCAAGACTGCAGAGGCAAAGCCTGCCCTAGACTTGGAGTAGAGAGGTAGATTGTAGTGCTTAGAGAAAGTATGCACTGAACTCCAAGTTGCAGCTTCCAAAATGTCTTTGGTAGGAACTCCCCTGAGGAAGGCCGCAGAAGTGGCAGCCACTCTGGTGGAATGAGTCCGTATACTCCCTGGGATTTGCTTTCCATGGTGTGAATAACAAAATCTGATTCCATGAGCAATCCATTTAGAAATGGTCTGTTTTGAAATGGCTTTACCTTAGGAACTTGAAGCATAAGAAACAAACAATTGTTCTGATTTTCTGATGTTCTTGGTTCTGTCCAGGTAAAAACATAGTTGTCTGCGTACATCCAAGGAATGTAAGATCCTTTCCCCTTTATTTTGAGGAGTGGGGAAAAAGGTTGGCAAGTGGATAGTTTGATTTAAAGCCACTTTGGAAACCACCTTAGGCATGAAGGTAGGATTAGTCCTCAAAGATACCCTGTCTTGATGAAAAATAATATAAGGTTCCACAGCCATAAGAGCTTGTAACTCTGAAACTCTCCTGGCAGAGGTTAGGGCTAACAAGATAGCAGTCTTCCAAGATAAAAACTTGATGTCAGAAGAGGCAGCAGGCTCAAAAGGAGGCAAGGTTAGTTTTTCCAAAACATAGTTGAGATCCCAAGCAGGAATGGGAGGAGATCTAGGAGGTCTTAAGTTCTTAGCTCCTCTGAGAAACTGTCTCATGAGCTGGTGGGAAAAGATGGGAGGGTCTGTATTATAATGAGCAGAAATAGCAGAGGCATGTATCTTAATGGAAGAGAAAGAGAGACCCTCATGTAAGAGATCTGTCAAGTAAAGTAAAATTAAGGTAATGTTAGGAAGAAGAGGATCAGAATCCTGAGCCTGCATCCAGGAACAAAATCTTTTCCATTTTCCTGCATAAGATTTTCTAGTGCTAGGACGTCTGGCTTCTAAAATGACATCCATAACCTGCTTGGGTAGGAAAGAAGAAATCAAAGACCCTGGATTAACCAGGCCGCCAGGCTGAGAGTTTTGGCATGAGAGTGTAGAACCTGACCCTGATGTTGGGACAGAAGGTTCGGAGACTGAGGAAAAACCCAAGGGGGCTCCAGACAGGTTTTTTAGAGTTGGATACCAAAACTGCCGAGGCCAATTTGGAGCCAGCAAGATTATCATCTTGGGCTTGTCCTGTTTTACCTTCAATAAG
The DNA here is from genome assembly GCF_019279795.1 of Protopterus annectens. Classification (NCBI taxonomy): domain Eukaryota; kingdom Metazoa; phylum Chordata; order Ceratodontiformes; family Protopteridae; genus Protopterus; species Protopterus annectens. Next base: position 1,633,477 of record NC_056738.1, read on the forward strand.
ACCCGTGGAAGAAGAGGAAGAGGCGGAAAGGCATATACCGAGAGGTTCCTCCAACTGAATGACAGGGCATCCACTTTCCAAGCTTCTCTGTGGAAAGACCTGGTGCAAAAATTCTGTAGTGGATGATTGAGATGGGATGCAAAGAGGTCTATGTGAGGACATCCCCAGACTGCTGTTATCATCCTGAATATTTTGGTGTCCAGCATCCACTCATGTGGATCCGAAAGGTTTCTGCTCAGACTGTCTGCCAGGAAGTTTTGTTTCCCTGGTAGAAATTGAGCTTGAAGATCCAGATTGCAAGCTAGAGCTGTGTTCCATAGATCCATGGCTAGTCTGCAAAGGGGGTAGGAATGAGATCCTCTTGCTTGTTTATGTACCACATAACTGTGGTGTTGTCTGTCCGTATTAGCAGTTGTCCTGGTTGTAAAAGATTCCTGAAGGCCAATAGAGCTTTCTGAACGGCTAACATTTCCTTTAAATTGATATGCAGGTGCTTCTGATCCTTTGTCCAAAGGCCCTGCAGACAGTTGCCCTGAAAATGGGCTCCCCAAGCATAATCCGAGGCGTCCGTGGTCAGAATCTGAGTGGCAGGAGGCAGACGGAAGGGTTTCCCTTTGTTTAGAGCACATGCCCTGGACCACCAAAGAAATTCCTTTTGAAGGCAAGGAAGGACGGAGATCAGTATGTCTAAACCGTGGCAATGCGGAGACCATACACTTTTTAGGTACCACTGTATTTTCCTCATGTGTAGTCTTGCATATGGTACGAGAAGGATGCAGGAGGCCATGTAACCCAAAGCCTGCAGGAATTTCCTTGCAGATAGTGGAGTTAAAGTTGCCAAGGTTTTGAAAGTTGAAGCCAGCTGTAATTGTTTTTCGGATGTCAGAAATGCCATCTGGGTTGTGGTGTTTAGAAGAGCACCCAGAAAAGTTATCTGTTGTGATGGTGCCAAATTTGACTTTATGTTTACAGAGAATCCCAGGAGGTTCTGTACAAATTCTAGATGCTGGAGTAAGACATCCTTGCTGTCTGCCTGAATTAGACAATCGTCCAGATAAGGGTAAATTTGAATTCTCTTGAGTCTGCAGTAAGCTACTACTGGAGCCAGGCATTTGGTGAAGACCCTGGGCGCAGTAGACAATCCAAAGGGCAGCGCAGAGAATTGAAAGTGCCTCGATCCGGCCTTGAACCAGAGATATTTTCTGCGATCCTGCCTGATGGGAATGTGTAAATATGCCTCCTTTAAATCCAAAGTTACCATCCATGCATCTTTGGACAGCATTGGAAGTAGCTGCTGTAGAGTAAGCATCTTGAATTTCTAGAAAGGTGTTCAAGACCGACAGATCCAGAATGGGTCTCCATGAATTTTGCTTCCTTGGGACTAGAAAGAGCCTTGAGTAAAAACCTTTTCCCATCTCTGAAAGTGGAACCAGTTCTATGGCATTCATAGCCAAAAGAGCTTCCACCTGGTTTAAGGCCTCCATCCATTGATGTTTTGGAAGGTCGGGCCATCCGCTTGGCCTTGGCAAGGTATGAAAATGGAATTTGTAACCTCTTAAAACCACATCCAAAACCCACTTGTCTTGGGTTATTTGAGTCCAATTTTGATAAAAAAGAGAGTGTTTTCCTCCGAGAGGGGCTTCCAGGCAAGAAGTTCCTGTAGCCCAACAGAGGGAGTCATTGAGTTTGCTTCCTTTGAGTTTGTGACCTGTCCTCTCCTCCCCTAGGGGTGGAAGCAGTCCACTGTCTTGGTCTATAAGAAGCTTGTGTTTGAGGCCTTCCTCTGGAGCGTCTATATCTACCCCTCTTGAGGCCTGTCTGAAGTGGGAAAGGACCAATTTTATGAAGGCCAATTCCTGCTAAATCTAGGTGGCTGTACTTGTAAGAAATATTTAACTATTTGCATGGATTTCGCCTTATCCTCCATCTTTTTAATCATCTCTTCAGCTTTTGATCCAAACAAAACATTATGCTGAACAGGAGCATCCAATAATTTAGCCTTTACTTGTTCAGGCAAATTTTGTTCCTTTAGCCATGCATGCCTTCTAATGACTGTGCCAGAGGCCGCAGCCCTACAAGAAGCCTCCAAGGCATCAAATCCACAGTGTAAACCATGCTTCCCAACTTGTTCAGTGGCATGCAATAAGTCATGTAATTCCTTATCATCTGCACAGGCAGAAATGGAAGTAAGCTTTTGTTTTAAAACAGACAAGAGAAATTGCTGGTATTTCAGCATATGAAACTGACAGTTTAAAGCCCTAATGGACAAAGTAGCAGAAGTGTACACCTTTTTGCCCCATCTTTCTAAGGATCGAGAATCCTTTTCAGTAGGAATGGGATTTTTGGCAGAAGCGGCCTTAACTCCC
>NC_056738.1:2303960-2338960 GCF_019279795.1 Protopterus annectens
TCCTTTACCAATTCCATTAACTTCAACCGAAACAATAATTACCTTTCATCCTCTATTTTCATAGACTTATCAAAAGCTTTTGACATGGTAAACCACAAACTTCTTCTGCACATACTAAAATCTCTCTCACTTGATCCTCCTTCATTAACATGGTTTACATCCTACCTAGAAGACCGCCAAAAAAGCAGTTCTTTGGAAAAATGCACTATCCAACCTCCTCCCTACCTCTCTAGGAGTACCTCAAGGCTCTGTCTTAGGCCCTCTTCTATTTTCCATCTTTATTAACGACCTCCAAGTAGCTATCCCACATACAACCTGCATACAATATGCAGACGATTCTAATATTATCTGCACTGCTAAGTCACAAACTGAACTACAGTCAATCACTCAAAAAGCTTTTACCACTGTTGAACAATGGTTCTCTAATCGTTGCCTACTCCTTAATCCTAAGAAAACCAAATTACTATTATTCTCACTTTCCCGCAGATCTACTACACTAAACTTCAGTATTTCTGCCATGGATAGCACTCTCATCTCTCCTGACTCAACAACCAAACTGTTAGGTATTACTATTGACAATAATCTCACCTTTGACACTCACATCAATAACACAATAAAATTAGTTAATAAAAAAATTGGATCCCTTTATAGAATAAAACCCTTCCTTTCACCTAAAGCAAGGACCACCTTAGCCAGATCACACCTGATTTCTACCCTTCTATATGCTTCCCCCATATATACTAATCTCTCCAAAAACAACCTCAATAAATTAGCAACATCTTTCCATAATATTGCTCGATTTGCCACAGGAACCCCTTACAAAACCCACCACTGTCTCAACCTAAGAAATCTTGGATGGCTTGAATTTCATAACCTACTTACACTGCAACAACTCATAATAGCTGATAAGATCCTATACCAACCAACCAAAACACCTATACTCTCTAGCCTCATCTCACCATACAATAACCTGAAACATTTACGCTCTTCCAACAAACTATGGATAAATATAACCACACCCAATAATTCTGCAGGTGACTGTCTCTTTTCCAACTCAATTGGCAAAATATGGAATAAACTTCCCTCAGAAATCCTTTCTTTGTCCTCTCTTCCGCTTTCTCAACAAACACTGGCTATGCTCGTGCACTAACCCTGATTAACTCTTTTTCCACCCCCTTACCTTTTTCTTCCACAAAACGTCCTATAATCTATGCCTCTCATTAACATATGTATTTCACTGTGTGTTGCAAAAAAAAAAAAAAAAAAAAAAAGTGTATTTTTCCACTTTATATGATTAGTGTAGTTTCTATGTATTTGAATATTTTCATGTACTACCTCTTTTCAATTGCCCTGTCTTTAGCATTAATGATGCTGTACCTATCTTTGTCTTTTCTTGTTCTATTGTACTTAACTTTGTGGAGCTTTTCTCCCCGGGTCTCTACTGAAAATGGACATATATCCAGCTAGACTAGCCCGGTCAACAAATGTGAAATAAAATAAATAAATAAAAATAAAATAAATAAAATAAATCATAAGGCATGCTTCAGCAGGCCAATGGGAGGTGTAGTGAGTGTAAATGGGGTCAAAATCATTATACTCCACACACACAGATACAGGTTGCCAGTACTGACATGCATGGGTGCATTGCTTCACAGATGTGTAGTGGTTGAATGTGCCAGAAGGCTGTACAAGGCTAGGTAAAGGGTATACCTTGGCATCAGGCCACAAGAAAATGCCTGCAGTGTGGCTCAGGGGTGTAGTATCTGGATTGGCCTACACAGGTGGGTATTGTATTCACCATCCAGTCATCTGGGTTACTATTGTGGGTGGCCAGTGCTGTGCAATGCTTGCCATGTATGTGTTCTATAGTCCATGACATGAATGGTCTCTGGGATGTGCACATGTCCCACATGCATGTTCTGTGACATGTGGAAGTGTACCTGAGGTGTCTGGGGCATGTTGTCTACACAGATTGTTATCGTCAGATGTGCCATTCCTGGTCCTATGCGGTGGGAACTGGCAATGGACACCAGGTTGACCCTGCACATACATTGACAGCATTATATAGGTATTCCCTGGTGTCAGTGGCATCTGTCCGTACAGAGCATGTGTTTAAGGCATGGTATGTCCTTTGTGGGTTACATTTGATGGCACTACAGTTGTGCAGGCGTCCAGTGGGGAACGTAGTGAAGGAGCAATATATGCAATTATGTGCCTATTGTAGTGATGGGACAGGATGTCATGCCTTCTGTAGTCCGCTGCAGTCACATCATGGTTACTATCTGTGGGAAATATGCAGGGAAGTACCAACAAAGTGGTTGTTGCCTAGCCAAGTGTGTTTGTGTATGACACATGGGTTGAGAGTGTTCTCTGGGTAATACAAGGGTTGCCTAAATTGTTCACCAGCCCTTTATATCAAATGTAGGGGTATGGATTGTCAACCACAGCCTCTCTGCTGTTTGACATCTGTTATCCTTGTAAGGTGGACATTGTGACATATAGTAGGCCCACTATATAAGAAATTTGCAAAACCCGCTCTACAATGAGTCCATTTGTTACACACTCACAGCCAACTCCACAGAGGATACGAATGACAAACACAGACACACACACACACACCACGTCTCACAGTTGCTATGTCTGGGATTGGAACTCCTACCTAACTAGTACATCACACTACAGCATTACGCAGTTATAGCATACACCACGGACATTACTGGGCTACTCTTTCCCCAAAGGTATATTTTAATGTGAATGACATCAGCAGGCTTGCCAAAGAAGGGCAATGGAAGTTGTAGTAACTGTGAATGGCCTCAAAAGCATTGCTCTCTACACAAACATCCACACTTGCCATGTCCAGGTATAGAACCCTGGCACCCACCTTTTACAGAATGCACACACACTCACGCACCTACCAGCATGTGTTTAAAGTTCACTTGAAGTTCACTCCAGCTAAGAACCAAACCATGCTACTACTAATCTATGAACCTATGTGCCACAGTGGTGAGAAAGTTCTTCTACATTGTGCAACTTATAAGTAAGAGCAAGGCATCCAGATCTAAGGAGATCATAGCCTCGCCATACTCAGCTCTCATTAGACCAATAATAGAGTACAATGCATCCTTTGGCATCCACCAACAGCTAGACTGGCCACAGAAGTTGCTCACTAAAAGAATACAGGGTGTAAATAACATGTCCTATGTGGACCGCATCAAAGCCCTGTCCCTGTACAGAGTCTCTTACAGGTTACTGAGAGGTCATCTATGCCTACCCTACAAGGCATTCTCCTATCCAGTCCTGACTATTCCTATACATTCAACAAACAGCATTGGAATTACATGATCTAAGGATCTAAACTTCATCTGTAACATAAGCAAGACATGTTGGAGGAACAGATATGCCTCTAAAAGACTACCCCTTTGGTGGAACACTCTTCCCACTTCCCATTCATGCTAAACACAGATGTTCCCCAATCCTATTCAAATGCAATTTGGACCAATAGAAGGGAAACTGTAAATTCAGCCATGGCTTGTCACCGGTCGACTTTACGGACAGGAGCAGCTTGCATTTGCCCCAAGGCACAGACATATACCAAAGTCGTTCTAGTCCTACGACACTGATAATTACAAAAATTGGGGCATGAATGGCTAGGCTTAAAAAGGTTCTTTGGCCATTAGCTAAGTAACTTCCTATGATCCATAGAGTTTTTTTTTTTCTTACAGTGACTTGCAAACACAATGAAAGTTGTGAAACAAGAACATGTTAGAATCCAGAAATGCATATAATAACCAAAATCAGTTATAGTGGAATGTAAGAAAAGGTAGAAGTCTGATTAGCAACAAGCTTCTCTGTAAATAAGATACACCTTAATGGGCAGATTACTTGGGCGAAGACATGCTTGTGTGACTACATTCTAGGTAGCTGTATGGAGTGCATCCACATTACATTTATGCAATGTCATACTATTTACTTTCGAGTCAGGTAATATATGTCATATAGGCATAAAACGTACAAATAGATGTTTTATTCAAAACTTCTATTGTCCTGGGATTTCCAGAGGTGTAACAGGGTACTGCAGGACCTGTGAGCAGTGCCAAAAGGTAGGCAAGGCAGGAGGCAAGGTGAAAGCTCTTTTGATGTCTTTGCCTGTGACTAAGCAGCCATTTCAGAGGGTAGCTATGGATATTGTGGAGACACTGAGTACCCCAAGTTCCACAGGGAAAAAGTATGTCCTAGTGGCAGTAGATTACGCTATCGGGTAGACTTAGGCAGTGGCTCTGTCCTCCATTGACGTCGAAAAGGTGGCAAATGCTTTGTTAGAGATTTTCAGCAGTGTAGGTTTCCCAAAGGAAATACTGACTGATAGAAGTGCCAATTTCATGTCAGACCAACTCGCTTGTCTGTGGAAGTACTGTGGGGTGAAGCACCTAAACACCACCCCCTACCATATAATGAAGGATAGTGGATGATTGTAAGTAATGCTGAATAATAATAATAATAATAATAATAATAATAATAATAATAATAATTATTATTATTAATGATAAAAGTGGATGATAACCTTTATGTTTGCAGATTACTGTAGCCTAGGAGCACTCACTGAATCTTCAAAATGATTTGGCTAGCCTGCAGGGAGATTGGTCTCAGATAAATAAGTAGGTGTCAAAACCACAGTCTAAAATTAGATACTAAAAAATGCATTACCGTTTCTTTTATGAAGTGATCTACTCCTGGGAACTACCACACTGACAACATGCCCCTAAGACATTTGCCCAGTTGTTCAGGGTTAGGGAACTTATGTGGACAGTGACTTAACTTTTGAACAACATGTGTCTGTTGTTGTAAGAAAGTCCTTCTCTATTGCACAGATTATAAACAAACAAAGGGATTGTGCCTAGATCTAGAGATGTCACTAACTCCCTGTACTCAGTTTTCACTTGGGCCAATTATTGCACATAATCACCCCTTTGGCATGTATCTGTTCAGATACATACAACAATTTGAGTTCCCACAAAGATACCTTACTGAAAGGATACAAGGCCTAAACAGGTCCTTCATGGACCGACTGAAACTCCTGTCAATATACTTGGTAACCTACAGATTCCGAAGATCTGACCTGTGTCTGCCATACAAGGCCAACTCTGACCTATTGCTAATGGATTTACTGCACATCACTAAGTCAAATGGCATAACAAATACTTTGCCTAGGCATCTAAACCTCTTCTGAAACATTAATAGAACAGTTTGGAGGGATAGGCATACTTCACAGATGATACTGCTCTTGTGAACAGATACCCCATCCACATAAAACAAAGTTCATCCCTGTACATTTCCAACTGCAACTTAGAAATATGGATGGAAAACATACAATGTGAGAGTGTTCAATCTCGCCGTTTGTTCTTACACATGGGTTCGGAGCCGATCCTCGGCTCCGAGTCGGCCGCTTGGCAAAGCTCTGCATCGAGAAGAAGCTCGAGAACAACCTGTCTCCCACAATTCCCTCTGCCTTTACCTCAGATCTAGTTTGCCGCTGCATCATTTTGATGAGCTCTGACCACCTGGCAGATAAGATTGCATTTTTTGTCTAAGATTTCTTAGATAGTGTTTCTAGTTTCACCTTTAAGTCTCTAGTGTGTGTGTGTGTGTGTGTGTGTGTGTGTGTAGTGATTCGAGGGTTTCTCTTCCTTATACGTATATATTTGTTTATATATATATATATATATATAGTTAGTTAGTTCCCTCGGGGCCTACCCCACCCTCTAACTAGCAGATATACTACTGGATTTGACAAATTTATGGTTGACCGGAAACTTGATTTGGCTTATTACCATTATTGTGTGACTGTCTGTACAGGATTGTGTAGACTTTATACTTTATACTACTGGATTTGACGGTTATTGATAGTTATTAGCTATTATTTATGAAAGCGATGTCTGAGCTTCCAAACACGTCAGCTGCAAATGTCACAATGTGGACAGAAAATGTCTGTCACAGATAACCATATAGCTCGTCTACTGTCCACTGCTAGCCCTTCTCTCCATCTGCAAAGAAGAAGATTCTGCTCCATTTGTCATTCTTTCCAGTGGAAGAGGTCGGTCATGACGCAGAGGACTCAGACAAGACTATTTAAAGCCTGCATTTCAAAGCCTGCATTTCAAAAGGCTGACCAGGCATCTAACCATCCTGGCATCTAAAAGGAATGCGAAGATGGCCGGAGCCCATGTCATCGGCTCCGGGCTCTTCATTTAAAGTTAGTTCACGGTTACACATAGACCTGCGGGGCGGTGTGAACTTCTGTCAAACTCTGTTCACGGGCCTCGAGGTCTTGGAGACGGTGTGAACGGTGACGGAGCCACCTCTCCTGTGCTTTCTTGAGGTGCGGCTCAGATGTTAGATTCATTTCAATGCGCATTTCTTCTGGGGCCCTCCTCTGACTGACCCATGCGAGACCTGGGTGGCAGAAGCTAATGGGAGAATCACGACCTTATCATCTGACTCATCTCAGTCTCCCTTCCAGTTGGTGTGCGTCGAGACTGCGAAGGCCTTCCCTTATCTCAATCTGTTCCTCCTCCTCCAGGCCCATCTCAGCCTTCGGGCCAGGAGAACTGATCTGATGATCGTGGAGCCCTCTCGGCGGGAGCCGAGTTTGATCGGCTCCCACCTCCCTCCGGACTCGACGGGTGATATGCGGCGGTTCGATCGCCCGATCTTTCTTCCATCCTTGTTCCCGGGACGACGAGAGTCCGACTCGACTCTCCTTCGGCCCGTGGGGACCCTGCCCTCCCTCCGTCTCGGTGATCCGGGGACTACGACTCGTTCCCACCCTCGGCTCGCGGAACTCCCTGATTCTCCACTGGGGACCGTCTCAGGGATTCACTCGCTCGGAAGGAAGGTGTTGCTCGCCTCGACAGGCTCACCCACTCAGCAGCTTCTCCTTCCGTCGGCCCGCCCAAAGCACCGGTTCCCTCACTCACTCCCTTCCCCCACACTCCCCGTTATCAGCCACTCCCACCAAGCTCCCCCAAGCTCCTCGGAGGCTTGATTCAGCCACTCCCAGGAGATTCTTCCGGTGAAAGAGGAGTCACGGAGGACCTCCATCATGGTCAGAAAGTCCTCCTCACATCGACACTTGGATTCTCTGACAGAGAGGGATACCAAAGAGGATGACTTAGATGAGTCAGAAGGGTCCACCCTCCCCTCCTGAAACATGTTCTTTTTCCTCCTCCTTCACCCCGAGCTCCGCAGATGACCCTTCTGCATTTGAGGCTTCCGAGGTTTCCTCTCACTCTCGAGCCGCCCATTTGAGTTGATGGAGTTGATTGCTCCCTCTGTCCTAAGGTAATGATTGAGTCAAGTGGGTGTGGAGAGGACCACCTAATGGAAAATACCAGTCCAAGAAAGCCCAGATAATATAAAAAGGACAAAAGGGAGATTCTGGGCTCATGTGGAACAGAAGTGGAAAAGCTATGGATAGGTATGGTTGGTCCCATCCCAATCCAGACTTCTTTCGCTGACTGACCGGACTGGTATGCCAGCAGATTTTCGTTTTTTTTATGGACAGGTAAAGGAATGGGAAGATTGCTGAATTTTACATTTCGGCAACTGTATATGAACTATTTCAAAGAGTTTACAGAGATACAGAGGAATTCAAAGTGGGAGTCGGGAAATACCCAAAGTTACAGCACAACTCAATGCTCTTACAAAAGAGTGAACTCATCACATGTGTCCTTACATCAATTGGCGAAGGGTGCTATTCATGGGTCACTTCACTTGCGAGTTTCCCTTCCCTTTGCTGCAGCTTCAGCATTGAACTTCTAGCCTTCAAGTGTTCCTTCTTGACTTCCTTCCATGTCTCCTTCAGCTCTCTTTGGCCAAACGCTCTTCATCTTCCCCAAAGAAGAACAGTGCCTTAAAAAGAGGAAGTCTGAGTCTCGCCAGAGCAAGAGGGGAGGACCCCAAAGACCCCCCAAGGGGACGTGGGGGGCAAGAAACAAGAAAATGTGGGCCCGGGCAAGGGCCCTGAAGGAGGCAGGTGGTGGTGATGCCCCGGGTCCTGGGGGCAGAAGTGGTGGGCCTGGGCCCAGAGGCAGAGGCAGGGGCCAAAGACAGTCCAGGGAGCCTGGGGGTCCTAAAGAGGATAAACCAGGAGGCCAGGAGTCTCCCTCTGGGAGGCCCCAGAAAAAGTCTCTGGAGGCAGTCTTACCTTCCAGCTAGCCTGTACCTACTTACTCAATTCTAAAAGACTGAGCAAATACCAACCAGACTTACCGAAAAAAGCATTATTCCTTGAAAATTCCCCCATTTACCTTGTTCCCCAAAAAAACCCTGCAAACCCCACCACTACAGCTATACCAAAAATAGAAGCTTCTAGAAAAGTCAAAGAACCCCAAAAAAAGAGTCATCCAACCAGTCCCACATTCCTTACTCCAAAGAAGTCTTTTAGGTTCAAAAGCAGCATCAAAACTCAGGGCAATGAGGACACCTCGACTACCAAGACCTTAAAGTTCTAGGTTGCCATGTGAAAATTCCCATGGCAAGGACATCAAGGGATCTTCTTATCACGGAGACTGGCCAGGGGGGTTTACACTCAATTAGAAATGGCCATCCATTGTCCTGAAGTGTGCCACCGGCCAGAGGTGCAGTTGATCAAGCCACTACCTCCCAGCTCACGTCACCTCTTTTCTCTGCCCTCAGTCTTGTCCTGCCCTGTATGGCAGTGGTAGCGTGATCTCTGAGTGTATGTTTCGAGATAGAATCTTGACTGGATCTGGGGCTTTACCACCTTTCTTCCCACTCTGCACAGATTCAGGTGATTTACATATTCTATCTGTGTCATTCTAAAGATTTCTAGAATTTTCAAAAATCTGTTCTAATCAATGTAAATATTCAATCATCAAAGCATAGCATTTAAAGCTCGTTACTTCATTCTAAGGCTTCCTTCAGAAAGAATGGCCTCTCTGCGAAATCACATATCTCTTCTCCTCTTGTCCAAAATCAAACTTTCTTCCTGTTGTCCAAGAAATCCCCAGCAAATGGCAAAACTCTTCCAAATTCGTCTCATGGACATTTAGGATTCCCTCATTGTCTTTCACTGCTGCCTATTTGCTGACTCTTCCTTCAACCCTATTCTGACCGCTCTTGCAATTCATACCACAAATCTGTTACGTCTTGGTTGCTGAGCCTTGCAAATTCAGGGCATCTTGGTCCCGTTTGTGCTTCCCATGCTAGCCCGCTATCAGTGAATTGCAGCACCGCATTTCTCCATTAGGGTGGGGGCATCTTTCAGGGACAGACCCTCCAAGGGACAGGACAATTCATCAAAAACAAACTGCAGACAGAATGTTTCTCTGCGAAGAGGCAGTGTTCCTTTCTACCTCTGGGGAACTTTTGCAGTGTTTCTGTACTTTTTCTCTCCTTCTACCTCTCTCCCACATTTCAGTCAGGTACCTCTGCAGAAACTACTTTGCCCTATTACCCCTCCCTCATTGCTGCTACATCCTCCTCCTTTCCCCTTTCTGCCAAAACTCTAAACAAACCCTCCTCTCTTCCTCAACAGCCCTCCTTTCTTGAACCTCCCTCCCTGGATAACCCTCACCTCCTCCTCCTACCCATCAACCCCCCCGGGTCTCCCATCACCCTCTTCGGGGGCTCCCTGGATCCTGGACATCACACCTGGACCAGCCCTCTCATCCCTTCTCCCAGCCGCAGCTACTCTCCTCACTCCTTAGCCAGGTCTGACCTTCTTTCTCCTGGGTTGCTCAATATTCCTCTTAACCATCACCGGCCTTCTGGAACAAATTTGTCTCTGTTCTAGACTACAAAGGTTTTTTGCTCAAGTTTCCCACTACAGCTTATCTGGGCAACTATGCAACCTTTTCTATGTCTTATCTTGGGTTCTTGCTCATTCAAACTTTCACTCTAGGAGCTCTTTTTCACCAAGGAACCAGTTCAGGTGCCACCCTATTTGGTTTCAGGTTCCTCTATTCTTTCCTTTCTGAATGGCCACTTCTTTCATCATGGGCCTTTCCTTTGGGTCTTTCCATATCAGGCCACCAGTCCTTATCAGGCATCACCTTTGCTTTCTGAACCTTCTGTTTTCTTGACTCCTCATTATTCTTTCACTTTTCATCTTACTGAACCAGCTTTGAAGTATCCTCTTTAATTCTCTTTATCAGAACTTTCACCTCTTTTCATTAATCAGTCCATCTTGCTATTCTTTACTCTCTTTCCATTTTGCCCCTTTTCATTATCCCCTCTACATGGCTCCATTCATTTCCTCTCTTTCTCCCCAAGCTTGGATATTCACATTTCACCACATCCTCATCATTTCAATATCCATTTTTTTTTCAAGAATAAATAATACACAATAGAGATGTTCATAGACAACTCAGTGGAACAATTGAAGACAGAACAGATGCAGAAAAAGGCATCACAGATGTTTCACAATGGTTTCCGATTGGCCTACTTTTTGTATTTACATCACTTGCGAACATGGCAGTGATAGAATTGAACCAACACTTTTTTATTGTATTAGGGCATTCACGCCATTCCTTTACCGCCTCAGCCCAGGCTACTTCCTTTTATTACTACTTCTACTACCTGGCTATCTACCAGGTACATTTACACACTTTTTAAGCCTTTCATACTACTTCATCGTGGACATAGTTTCATCCACTCGCCCTCAGGAACGTTATTCCGTATTCCAGGGTGGAACATGGAGTTTAGGACTACTTTTCCATCTCATCCGTGAGTTTCCAGGGTTTTAGAGCCAGGGGTCCACCGGTCCACATTGTTCTCACCATAACGTTTCATGTGGAGTGGGAACTCCAGTCATTGTTTTGTTTTACTGTGTTCCATGTTCTCCCACCGTCATTTCCATGTGTTGTGTGTGTCTCGTCCTTCCCTCCCACTCCTGTTTCTCTGTGAGAAGACTGCTGTTTTGTTCTTTCTTATTGGTCCCATGTTTGTTTCTCTTCTCATTTCCAGTTGTAGTTTTTGTTCGGTAGAATGAGGAAAGTGTCTCTCAGACTGGTTTGCTGTTCCCACTTCTCGTTTGCAAGATAGATCTGAGCACAAAGGCGCCGACCAGAGAGACATGTGCTGTGAGAGGTTGAACTCGTAAGAGAGCCAAGGAGAGCATTGACTTCTGAGGTGAGGATGTGGATTCTGGGAATAATGTGAGTGTGTTCAATCTCGCGTGTTTCTTTACACATGGGTTGGAGCCGATCCTCTCGGAGTCGCCGCTTAAAAAGCTCTGCATCGAAGGAGAAGAGAAACAACCTGTCTCCAACAATTCCTCCACAATTCCTTCAGATCTAGTTTGCCTCTAGTTTGCAGCATCATTTTTTGATTTTGATGACCACTGACCACAGAAGAGATTTTTTTTGATTCTTTTTTCTTTTAAGATTTCTTTTTTTCTAGTTTTTGTGTGTGTGTGTGTGTGTGAGTGTGTGTGTGTGTGTGTGTTGTGATGTGTGTGTTTTCTTATATATTATATATATATTTATATATATATATATATATATATATATATTTATATATAGTATCCTAACCCTCTAACTGTGATTTACTTCTACTGACTAAATTTACTTACTTTTTTTGACTTTTTTTGGGGCTGTTACTTATTTATTGTTATATTATTGTGTGTTACTTTTGTTACTGTTGTATTATATGTTTATTATTTTTCTATTATTTTATTTTTTTATATCTAACAGAAATGTCAGTCATCAAATTATGTCAGGCTTCAAGAACTGCTGTCTAGGATCTAAAAATGTCTGTCTCTCCATAAGACTGTCTCCCTCTCCATTGTCTTGCTCTCTTGGGTCAAGGGAAGACACAGATCAGAGAAATTTGAAGACCAGTGGAAGGGTCATTACAGATAAGGAAGGCAAAAATGGAAAGCAGCCTCTTTCATCTGAGCAATTCAACCAGGAATCGAAGATGTCGAGGCATCGATGTCGGGCCGGAAGGCATCTAAATAGCTCTTCATTTAAGTTTGTTCACGGTTACACGTCTGTCTCGGTCTGTCTGTCACCGAGAGTGTGTCGTGGTGAACTTGAGGTCGGTCTCTGTTCTCTCAGACTCTCTGTCTCGGTCTAGCCTTCCACTTCCTCTTCTGCCTCCTTCTTCCCCGATCTTCCCTTCAACTCATTCTTTCTAATTCTTCACCCTTCCCCTCTGACTCCAAACTCATCTCAGTCTCTTTTGTGCCTGTGACTCCTCTGACCTTATCAAACTCATCCAGTTGGTTCTCTTCCTCATCATCTCCTCATCTCTCCAAGTGGTGTTCCTTTGATCGATGTCCAGCCTTCGCACCCCAGGAGAGGTTGACGAGATGATCACGGAGCGATCTCGGGCGGCCTTTGGACGGTGGAATCGGACCGAGGGACGGCGCCGGACTCCGGGACGGAAGCGGAGTCGGACTCATCCTCTCGGGCCGACGGCCTCCCTCGGCCCGAGACTGACCGACTCGGGGACCCTCGCCTCGGGGACGGCTCCTCCTCGTCTCGGGTCGGGGTCCCGTCTCCTCGTCCGTCTCGGTTCCTCCCCCGGGGCTTTCCCGTCCTCTGGAGGTCCGGGCCAGACCCCTCCGGAGGGAGAGGAGGACTTCAGCTCAGAAGGCCCACCCTCTCCGGACCGCTTCCCTCTCGACTCAGGCCCCCACTTCAGCCCGGAGGGCTCCCACTTCCCAGAAAGGCCCCTGAGTCTTCCACCCATGCCCCCGAGACTCAGGAATCTCACCCTCGAGGCTTCCTCGGAACTCCCCTTTCCTCTTGAGAATCCTTAAGAAAGGAGACTGAAGAAGAGAGACACAGAGGAGACCTTGGAGAAGGACACAGACTTAGGCCCTTTGAGGATGTCATGAGGATTCTGAAGAGATGATGTCCTTGTCACCCTCAGAGGATGTCCCCTGAGGATCTGATCTGCATCCTGATCCCCCAGAGATGATCTCCTGCCCTGCTTGATGGGGGTGATCCCTCACGGAGTTTCTTCCTCCTTGCTGCAGCCTTCCCTTGATGAGTCTTGGGATATTCTCAAGTTTGGTGCCATGATGGAATTGATTCACAGAATACGCAGAGAAGCCTAACACACAATGGAGCCACAGTGGAGAAGGGTGGTTAAATATCTGTAAAAAAGTGCAACGCTAATTCACTAAGGTCTAACATTCGCTCTAAGAGAGATGATGGTTTCATTCACTAACTTTTGGATGCGATCTGCTTAGATTTTGCTGTTATCATGCCTAACTATACATTATTTTTTCTCTCAGGGTACTTTTTTCGCATTTTACAGAGTGCTTTTTCCATGGGTACAGCTAAACCACTGATGTCTTCACCGCTTTACAGAGGAATCTAATCAAAAGTTACAATGATACTGCATCAGAGGAAAAAGCTGCTCAAGCTCAGATAAAAAGTCAGGGCTCATGGTGGATACCCATAGATTGCTTTCATATGCAGCCTCTCTTACTTCTTATGCAGAGCCGAGGCCTGTGTTCCTTGAAGCTTCAGCGAAGATTCTTTATGTTACAAACATGGCACTTCTTATGTTCCTCTTTTTTCAAGAAGCCCTTTTCCCAACACTCTCTTTTTTGGTTTGCCCCTTCCAGGAAAGACTCCGGGGTAGTGAAGAGACCTCAACTTCAGAAAGAGGTACCCCCCAAAGAGGAGGAGGTGGTACCCAAAGGTGAATTTCCCCAGCAAGGGCAGGGTGAAAGGTAGGCTCTAAAAAGGCCAGCAGAGTCCCGGGGGCCAGAGTGCAGCGGGTGGAGAGCAGAGGTGAGGGCCCAGAGAGGGCATCGGTAAGACAAAAGGCAGAAGAGCATTAAGCTGGGGGTGACAGAAGTCCACTTGGAGGCAAGGTGACGAGGAAGCTGGGAGAAGCCTTTCCAGCACTCCTGAGGGCTCTGCCGGAGTAGCAGCTTTCAAAAAGCAGAGGGCAAGCTATCCAGAAAAAAAAAGATTTGCAAGACTTACCCACCAGAAAGAGAAGATTCCCAGGAGGCCCGAGAAAACTGCCAAACAGCTATAGAATCCAACCAAGATCCAAAAGAAAAAAGAAAGAGAACCACCAAAAGAAAGAAAAAGTAGTCCAAGAAAGATCGGATTTTCAAAGCTCCAAAAAAAAGGATAGGTCAAGAGGATGAGAGAAAAGACACTAGAGAATCCTCAATTCTCAATAAGAGCAACCTCAAAACCTTCATCAGAATCAGGCCTCTTCTGAGCACACTCTCTGGCCAGTCAATCACAGACCACAATAAATGAGATGCCATCAAAACGGCGATCCCTGTCAGGCGTTTCAATTGACTCCAGCCCTCGCTTAGAACTGATCACTTGGCCCAGTCACTGGGGGGGTGAGATAGGCTCCTTTCGGGCCCTGCCCTTCCAGTTCCGACCAGAGTTCACCTGTCTCCTCTGCGATGTCCTCGACTCTGTGTTCCTTACAATGCCCAGGCAGGTCACGCACTGCTTGTCTGATTTGCACAGCATTAGATTCTTCCATATCAGCGTCACTCTTCTCTTACTCACCATTTCTCCCAATCTCTGAATATTCCTCGATTTCTCCAAATTTCCTAATAGCCATCAGATTGATTCTCAAACATTCAATTTAGAAAGATTGGAAGACTCATTCTGAGAGTCCTTCAATGGCATTGATTTATCTCTTAAATCTCATTCTTCTCTCCTTCTGTTGTCCAACTTTGCAAACCAAAAAATCTCTCTGAAAAAATTGGGTCTCATTCTTGCTTCCCTCGTGGCTGCTTCTTGGTGGGATCTTTCCAAACTTTACCTCCGGCAACCGAATTCATTGCGACAATTTTGCAGCTCACTACGGCTGACAGTTTTCTCAGTTGCATCACAAACATTTACACCGAGCACACCACGGACGCCCTGCCGAGTGAGCTCGGACTCACGGACGAGTCCCTTGTGGGGTGGGGGCATCTTTCAGGACAAACAGGGCACAAGACTGGATCAAATGGGTTCACTTTTTCCTGTTCTGGAGATGAGAGAATGGACCAGGAGCAGAGTCCTCACGCATCTTCAATCTCTTCTTCAGACCAGGGGAATGTTTCAATTCAGGCCTCTTGTTTCCCAAGCTAGCTCCTAAAAGGCAGATGATGCTTTTCCTCATTTCCCCTCTGTTTGCTCTTCTCCCCCTGGTCTCTCTTCAAGCACCTTCCTGGATCTTCATTTGGATCCTACCACCCTGTCCCCTCCCTCCTTCACCTCTGATTCCCGCTTTCTTCTCCCTCTGCAAATCTCATTGGCAAATCCTTCCTCTCCTCCGATCCTGGATTCGAACCTCGGTCTTCCCCACGTTCCCTGCTTCTGGTCACTCCATCTCCTCTCCCCTGGCCTGGCTAGAGGGCCTCTCCGCCAGACTTTGGTGCTCCGCTCTATTCTCACCCTGCTGATCCCCACCCCACCCACCACACCAAAGCTTCTCTTCCATACTATTTCACCCACTAGTCCGGCTTCTCTTTTAAGCTCTCAGCTACCCAAGGTTTCATGGTGGTCACATAGAGGTTTATGGGCTGCTATGTTCAAAATATTCTGTTGGCGTCTCTCTTATTCTCCTTCTTGGCTTTCTATTCAATTTAAAACTTTTTCAAACTTTCATGTGCACATGCACCAAGGATCTCTCATAATTCCCTACTAAACAACTCACCCTGTTCTATCATACTATTAAATTAGGAGCTTCTCCGGCCACCTTGAGGGTCTAATTGGCTGCTCCTTCAATCATTTCTATGTCACCCTTTTATCAGCCCTATCCTGGTCTTTAGGCTTTTGTCCACTTTCTAACTCTCTTTCCATTTCTTCACTGAAGTTCCTGCCATCCTTTCTTCTCAAGCCCAAACCCCCTTATTCCCATTCCCCTTCTTCAATCTTTTCCTATCTCTTTCTCTCTTCTTGTAGCTTTTGATTTTCTTCCAATAATCTTTCAACTTCAACAGGTTCATTGTTTTCAAGAATAGTTCACTTTCTTAGCACATATCAATCAAGCAATTGGATGTTCATATCCAACTCAGATCATACTTTCATATTTTCAGAACTGTTCTTTCCAAATGGCAGCTCTATCAAATTGGATGTTCCCAGATAGCTCACAACAATCTAGCAAATCAGATAGAAAGCTCCCATATCGAAATCACTACATCAAAGAATCGGCAGAGATATTTTGGAAGCCTTGTTGGGAACCGAAAAAGCAAAACTTTATCGATTGTTACAAAGCTCAACATGCGGCCCGGGAACCTGCGACTACCTTTGCTTGCATCCGAGCGCGGCCCGCCCACCTTGAGCTGATTACTTTCAAACTATTCTGCTAAGTATATATAGTTTCCATGTGTCCAACAAGCCTCCAAGATTTTATTCACACTGAACTTCGTCACTACAACAGGGCTACACCCAGATACTATTCATCAGGGGCCCAGGGGTCGTATCCAGGGTTCAGGGTTCACTTTCTACGGAGAGTTTCCTATTATAGGGTTTGCCAGCCCATGTGTTTTGTTCCATGGTTCTACATCACCCGAGATTTCTTGATCATGTGTAGAATCCATGCCCTCATTGGTGTTGTGTGTTTGTGTTCCTTCTCCCTGATGTTCCCACTCTCTGTTTCCAATAGGTGTGTCTTGTGTGTTCTCGTTCCGTATTTTTTCCGTTGTGTTCATTCGTTGTTAGCTTGATCCTGTCTCCAGAGTTTGGGAAGAAGGGTTGTTGTTGTATGTGGTGTTTTTATGCTCTGCTTCTACTCTGTAAGGAGCCGAGGATAGCTACTGGAATCCATGTAAGTGTGGGAGCGGATTCCGGTGTGTGAACATGGAGAGTTGAACTAGGGACATAACTACAAAAGAGCAGATGACTTTTACCCCAGAACTGCTCCATGCACTACAAATGGGCAGATGCAGCTACTAAATGCTTTATGTTAGGTGGGGGCCCATTCAAATTATCTATGGTATAATCCCAGTTATTCTCATTAGGGAGCATATGTAATTATCAACCATGAGACAGGTATGACCAATCTATAAACCAAGTGGGATATATTATTTCAAACACAAAAATGGAAATTAACTAAATCAAATGACCTGCAAGAGCAGCTGGCCTAGTACTTACCTTACACATGAGCCTATAATCTTAGATTTCACATGCACATACAAAAATGCATAACAGACTCACCAAAAACTTGCAATGCTTTACAGATCCAAAAACTCTTAGTGACCCAACTAAAGCTACACTCTCCACTACTTAATTTTATATATTTATTTTTATTTATTTTACATTTGTTAACCGGGCTAGTCCAACTGGATACATGTCCATTTTCAGTGGAGGCCTGGGGAGAAAAGCTCCTCTACATACTACTTAACAAGTTAAAAATAAACATAAATATACAATAATAGGAAAACATATACTTAACCTACTACAGGATGTATAGGCAATTGAATACAATATGAGGCTTAGCAGGGTAAAAAAAATACAAATGACAAACTTAAATACTCTGTTTTAACTTGTAGTTAAGAAGAAAAAGAAAAGGGGGTTAAGGAATCAGATAAAAGGAAGGAAAAAAGAAATTGTTAACCAGGGTTATAGCATGAGCATAGCCAGTGGTTGGATAGGAAGAGTTTTAGTTTAGTTTTAAATAGTGGGAGTGAAGTTAGGGTTGTGAGGTCTTGTGGTAGCTGGTTCCATTTTTTGACAACTGAGTTGGGAAATGTGGAGTCACCTGCTGAGTTGTTAGATAGGGAAGTTTGGATCAATATATTGTTAGAGGAGCGTAGGTACTTCCGATTGTTATAGGGTTTTATGAGGGTGGAGAGCATTGGAGTGTTGTCGGGGTGATAAAGGGCATTATGGGCAATAGTAAGTTGATAGTATTGTATTAGGTGGGGTAATTCCAGCCACCCTAGTTTTTTAAGATTTAAACAATGATGAGTCCTATATGGAGAGGCAGTAGCAAATCTGGCAATGTTGTTATATGATGTAGCTAGTTTGCTGAGATTATACTTAGAAAGATTAGTGTATATGGAGGAAGCATATAATAGAGTAGAGATTAAGTGGGTTCTAGCTATTGTAGTTCTGGCTGCAGGAGTTAGGAAAGATTTGATTCTGTAGAGAGAACCTAGTTTTCTGTTAGTAGATTTTATAGTAGAGTTAATATGGATGTCGAATTTTAGTTGATTGTCAATAGTAATACCCAATAGTTTGGTCGTTTGGACAGGAGAGATAAGGGTGCCATTATTGGATGTAAGTGTGAAATTGATAGAGGGAGACAAGTGGGTGGGTGGAAAGAGCAGGAGTTTGGTGTTCTTGGGGTTGAGGAGAAGACAATGATTAGAGAACCATTGTTCTATAGTTGAGAAGGTTTTTTGTGTGAGAAAGTGAAGTTCTGTCTGTGTTGAGGCAGAGCAAATGAAGTTAGTGTCATCTGCATATTGAATACAAGTTGATAGTGGAGTAGCTAGATGAAGGTCATTTATAAAAATGGAGACCAGTAGAGGACCTAAGATAGAGCCCTGAGGGACCCCTATAGAGGTGGGGAGGAGATCAGAGAGTTGGTTGTCCCAGAGAACTGCCTGTTTCCGGTTGTCTAGATAGGATGTGAACCAGCTTAAGGCAGGATTATCTAGAGAGAGGGACTTTAAACAATGGAGGAGAACGATGGAGGAAAAGTTGGTGATTGACCATGTCAAAGGCTTTGGACAGGTCTACGAAGAATGCTGAAGAAGGAGTATTATTGTTGCGGTTTTTGTTAATTGAGTCTATAAAGGATAGTAAGGCTGTGCTAGTACTATGGAATGGTCGAAACCCATGTTGGCAATTTGCTAGGAGGTTGTAGCTTAGTAGGTGATTTAGTAACTGTTTGTGGATGCATTTCTCCATTATTTTTGCAAGAGGAGATAGTAACGCTATAGGGCGGAAGTTAGAATACTCAGTAGAGTCACCTCCTTTGAAAAGAGGGATAATATAAGAGATTTTCCAGACTGATGGAATTGTGTTTTCTTTCAAGGTCCTGTTGATCAGTATAGAGATGGGGTATGCTATGGCTTTTGCACCTAGTTGGAGGTATTCTGCTGGTAATTTGTCTGCTGAGGGGGTCGTGGGTTTTAGTTTATGGAGTAAGGACAATGTATAAGAAGTGGGTATGGGTTTGAGGTGAAATGGGGGGGGAGTGGAGCTAGGGGTTAATAGTTTGGAGGTATCTGGGCTTTGTTGGTTAGCTAGCTTTAGTATGGTTGAAGTAAAGAAAGTATTAAAGGCATTAGCTGTTTGTAAGGGACAGTCGGGGTTCGAGCCTAGTGGATTTGGTGTGGCAACTTTACCAGGGGATAACAGCTTGTTGATAGCGGTCCAAAATTTATGTGGATGGTGAAGGGAAGATTGTTGAAGCTGAGTATAGAAGTTCTTTTTATCTTGTATGATGGCTTTTTTTGTCATATTTCTTTGTTGTCTAAAAGTGACATTATCAGTTAAGGTTTTTGTGGTTCGCCATTTGGCCCAGGCTTTATTCCTACTTAGGATTAGTTTCTTAGTATTGTTTGTGAGCCATTGGGCTGTTTTACCCTCACCTCCTGTGAGTAGTTTATGGAGCACTCATTCCTATTAACTTCCAGGCAGCATAAAAAGCAAAATTTGATCAATAGTATAATAAAGTGGCTAAATTATCAGCAAATGCCCCTTTCAGAACCCACTTCTGTAGGGCACTTAAAGCCTAAATTGATTAGAAGTAACTCATCAACTAATGTATACAGAGCTTCTACTGACCTACAACATTAGCCTGCAATCATCTGCTTGGCTAGCAATAAATAATGTTCCACATAACTATGTTTGAACTCCATCATTATGATTCAGTGAGGATAACCTTCTCTGTCCACAACCTTATCAAATCTGCAGGCCATGACCTATATTTATACCATGTTACTAAGGCCTGGGACTCCTTACACATGTGCATCAGATCAATACCCTCCCTCCAGTCCTTCAAAACCATTCAGAAATAGTTCTTAGCCAAAATCTGTTTTGGCTTTTGCCCACTCTCAGGATAATGATATTCCTAAATATGAACAAGTTCCTAATCATACCTCACATCTCCTGACTTGCCCTTTACACTCACTTCCTAACTTTATCTAGAAGAAAATGGACACCTATCCAGTTAGATTTTCCTGGTACACGTCAGTAAACAAATATCATGTTTGACCTTGTCCTTACAAATGTTTCCTTTGCCTACACCCCACTAATATAATACTATACAATATGATATACAACTTGTGATTGCAAAAACTAACCAACTGTAATCCTAGAAAAAATGACACCCAGATAATCAAATCTGTGGAAATAATTGGCCATCCACACCACAAGAAAAATCATCAGACTGAAAAAATATGTAAGCAATATTACTGGTCAATAACTACTTCATAATGCTCAACTGTCCTTGATTTTGCCTCATATTATTACTTTTCTTATACAATGTTTTGGTTTTCTGATAAATCACTGAAGACTACAGTCATTACATAATGTCAGACATTACAGTTTCATACTTCGTAGTCTTTAGGAAACCCATGTTCAAAACCCGGTTGTTCTCCTACTAACATGAGTTAGAGTAATATTTAAAAGTTATACATGATTTTGCACTTGTAAAGACTCTGTTGGTCATTAGTGTAGTATAAACCTATGAATCTACTAGTTATGCACCAAACATGGCACAACTATGCACCAAGTGCATCATTCATACTTATTTCTTCCTACAGCATATATTCCAAATTCAAGATTTGACATAACAATGAAAGAAAATCTTATACATAAAAACGTACAACTGTCATCATGTACCAGAATGTCTCACTGGAGCCATGTTATTGTGTCAAGTAGACTGTTGTTTCAATTGAGCCAGCAGGAAAACCTACCCAGTATCTGACCAATAAAACATGGCCATACTCAGTCTCAAATACAACACCAAGAGGTGAAATGACAACTCTGGTTTCACATTCCCTCACCAAAACTAATTATAAACTTATAACTATCTGCAAAAGGAAAGCACAATAAATATTGTATAAAAAAGATATCTAATAGGCCACACTAACACCTTAAAATGGACTGCATCTTATTAGTAGGCCTAAAATCCTGCAGAGGAAAACAAAATAAACATGGTAAACCTCCTAAAAAACCAGACTCCCGAGCAATCAGTGAAATAATAGTCAATCAGCAATGGAGAGAACACTCCTCCATTAACACAAAGACATACTGAAATTACTGCACACTCAAGAGTGCAGGAAAACTAGCAACCTGTAAAGAATCAAACCTATAATACAAAAATTTACACTATATAAACCATGCAACATGAAAACAAGAAGTACATCAAACACATACTGCCCACTTAAATTTCTCCAGTAATGAAACCAAATACAAGATGTCATAAACAACACACAGTTTAAATCAGAATCTCCCAAACATTTTCACGTACCTGTAATATACTAGTGTGTAGTCTAAATAAGTCCCATTAATTCTTCAAGCAGCCATCTCCTACAATGCTGACTGCTTCTCCAGATGACTCTACAGTACAGCTTAAACAGCAGAATATCACCATTTTCTATAAAACGTACTCCAAAATTAAAGTCACCTATAGCAAATTGTGACAGACATTTATAATCCCACTGTCACCAACCACAAAAAGTTAAATTCTGAAACAAACGGTATTAATTTAATAAAAAAAGGCTGCACTCACCACTTGTCCAAACTTCCCTTATAACTGCGAGTTCCACGACTAAGCAGAATTCTGTAGAAAGGACACATATATTCATAACACCACATACCCAGCCCCAAATAATTACACCAAGCCTTGTCTTTCCACATGATGCACCTAGACAATATCTGACTTAACAACTTTGTAATGAATGCATGAATATATTACACTGGTAAACACATTGAGATACATACATTGAAATGCAGAAGACATTTGTAACCACTCTAGCACTTAAATGTCTCACTCAAAGAAATGTATGTCAATGCCAAGCCAGAAAACAGTGCACTTAGCACCTCATCAAGTTTGATATGACTATTTTCACTTCTGTTGGCACCCATTGTTTAGCTCAGTATGTCCAAGATCAAAAACCAAAGATGACTGTAGCAATGTTAGAATAATTAACATGCAAACCAATTGACTCAGGCTTCTCTTACTACAAACTGAAAATTATGTAACTATTTTGTTATATAATTAGTCAGTGTTTTAGCTAATGTAACAAATTTCAAGAAACTAAATTTTGGAGTCAAGATTGACATCCGCATAAAATAATAAAGCTATGTGTACAGCTGTAAGAGCCCTATTTATAGGCTTGTAAACACAACTGGAACAGACGAGAAAACAAAATGTCAGTGAAAATCATGGGAACTTCAAATAGCAGCTGTCCAAGAGGAGAGTTGAGAAACAGAGGTTGGCATCTGAGGTAACACATTCATTTATAAATCAGGACAGCAGAAACTGGTGTTGATAATGGCTCACCTGAATGCACTTAACAGGACAGACAGAATAGGATACAAGGACTGCCTGGGTCCACATGGCATGGTGCAGTAGGAATAAAGATGAAGAGGCCACTCTAGATTTCTGTCTGGCAAATTGCATCATAGTAGGTAACACATGGTTCAAAAAGTGATAGTGTCACAAAAAAGCATACAAGAGTGGCTATTGTGCAAATCTGGTATACTTCCCCCTAGTAAGGAAAGGACAATGGGGTAGCATCATTGACTGCAAATTCACCCTAGTGAAACAGTAAGCCCACAGTAAAAAAACAATGGTTGCCACAATCAGATGCAAGCAGTGGTTATAGAAGTCTTCCAATGTCAGAGACCAGGCTGAAAACCTAGAAGATGACTGAAGTGAAAGTACAACCATTCTAAGAATTGCTTAGGGCTCTACCACCACAACAAGAAGAGGAAATAAGTGGAGTTAACGAGGATTGGAAGCACCTCAAAACAGCACACGTGAGGACTTCATAACAGGTATGCAACTGAGCCAATTATGGGAATCAGGTATGCAAGGAAAACAGGCAGAAGAATGCACAAGTCCAGGAAGTCATCAAAAGAAAGAAAGCGCAGGGAGAAATGGGAGATAGAAAAGACAGACAAGACTAGGAGGGAATTCTGGATGGCTAACAAGACCAATCTAAGAGAAGAGATACTTCAGAGAAGGACAGACATATTAAGGTCAATGAAAGTAATAGACTACAGAAAGTCAACAAAATCCCAAAAGTTCAAACCTGATAAAACAAATGAACACAGTAATTATGACTGTTCATAGAAATTCATGCAATATAACACAAAGTAAATAGGATACATTACTGTGCAGCTAAATTAGTAACAGATAGTCTTACCACAAAACACAGGGCAGTAAGGGAAAGGAAGGGAGGGGAGAGATTAAATGTCATCATGGAAGTATCAAATAGAGAAAATTATAAAGCAATTAATTCAAGTGTCAATGTTACAAAGTATAGAAGAGAGAACACATCAACTAATATACTGAAAGATAGTCATGATGCAAGTAATGCTCAGTATCAGAAGAGATCAAGATCTATCATGCACTGCTGCAAATAAACTATCGGCACAGGAAGAAAAACGTAATAGATATGCAGAAAATATAAAGGTATAAAATAAGCAATTTTTTATAGATGACCCAAACAGATTTATAGAGAATTGGGAAACATGTGAAAAGAAATTGAAACACCACCAAAAAAGAAGAAATAGATACATTTTGGAGAAATATTTATGAACATTACAAAAATGCTGAATAGAAAGAAAAAGTAAAATAAAGAATAAGAAGTTCAAATGTGCAGGATTTGAAATGGGATGAAGTAACAACCAGAGAAATAGAAGAATTGAAACTAAGTTACGAAAAGATCCTTATTGGAAAATTCCAGTCCAGATGAAGTACCTAACTTCTGGCGAAAAGTGTGAACATCTTTACATGAAGATTTTACCACGAGTAAGAACTATTTATATTAGCACCTTGAACAGACACTAACCTGGTTAACAACAGGAAAAACATTTTTTCTACTTCACAGCAAACCTGCAAACTACCCTAAAAACTACAGACCAATAACTTGCCTTCTGATGATGTATAAACTGTACACTGGAATTGGTGCCAACAGAGTTTATGGTCAGTTGGAAGAAAACTCAAAACATGGCAATACAACAAAAGGGTAACAAAAAGTCATCTGGAACAAAGGATAATTGGCTGTAAAACAGAGTTACATAAGAGAACTATAAAAGGGGAAGAATCTAAATGCGACATGAATAAGCTACAAAAAAGCATTTCACAGTGTCCCACATTTATCGATAAAAGAGTGCTTAAAGATTTATAAGAAGTACTCTATAGTGATAGATTATATTACAGTGGCAAACCACTTTGCAGTTAAGCCATGATAAAGGACAATTTATTAAAAATTCAAAGGGGGATATAATTTTCTGTTGGTATTGTGGCATCATCCATGAAGATGGTAGAATGCTGCTCAATGATAGGCTCATACCTGCCTGTCATATTTTTTGAGAGATCAATCATGTCTCTCTTGATACAGTCCAGGGAGGTACATCTCAGGTCATTTACCTCCACATGAACTATGACTGAGTCATAGTGGTACTTGAGGTTTAGTGACCTATGTGCATGCATGAGGTGATGAATCTTGTTTTAAACTGTGTTTGTTGCCAGCGATTTCTTTCCCAGGAAAAGAAATAGCTGTTTTGACCATTTACGGTTCAGTGCATTTGGTCTTTATGTTTCGCTCAAGAGGCGTTTGCTGTAATGCCTCTTTGCGATTTTAAAATAGAGCCCATATTATCACATTAAGAACAATGTCCTAAGCACGCAATCAGTCATGAGGAATTTGGGCACCCAGGTTTATAGCAACCTGACTTTTGACCACCATGTTGCTTCCATTGTACGGAAAGCTTTCTATATGGAGCACCTCATCCAGGGACAAGGGGGTCAAAGTGTTAACAAGAACAATAGGGTACAAGCAGAAAACAGAATCTATAAATTTCTGAGTTGCTGCTGTGCTCCCCAGTAAATACACTCTACCATTTCTGTTCCAACTATCACTAAAGAACAGGTCCTCATCGCGCTCTCCACATACAAAAAACACCGCATCAATGGGCCCTAATAATATCCATGGATGCCTTTCTTAGTTTCTCCTAATCTTTTGGGTTTCTAATACCATGATGAGAATACACCTGATTCCTAAGTGAAAGTACGATTAAAGTTCATGACATTAGTATTGTTTCAATATTTGATGTCAGCCAGAAGTGATCTTTTGCAACACCCAAAATGTACCCAGAAATGGCTCCTCCTGCGATTCTTATGGAGTTACATGCACTGGGAACATATCTAAATACGACTGTAGATACTTTTTTATAAGACCCGTTGCTCCCACTACTGTTGGAACCATCTGGGTATCTTTCTTCCACATTGCTCTCATTTCTACCTGCTAATTCTGATATTTTATGACTGTCTCTCTCTCTACACAAGACACTGTAGTCACTGGGTGTAGAGATTTCAGTGATCAATGCTTCTTTTGTCTTTTCATGGACCACTATATCTGGTTTTCTCGCATCTGTCTTTTTAACTGTTGGTAATGGGTGATCCCATGTGATGTAGACTTCATCATTTTCTAGGATGCTTTGTGTCTCATGTTTCCAGTGTTTTTCAGCCACTTCATTACTATAATGTTTGCATAATCCCCAGTGCAACAGTCCACATTACTGTGCCTTTCAGCATACAGTCTTTCTGCCATTACTATGTCTAAACCACTAATGAGATGTGCAGCTGTTTCCATTTCTGTTTTATAAAATCTACATTTGTCTGTTTCTCCCACATGTTCAATGGACTTTTGTAAACCAACATGTAAGTAGCCCAGTATCTGTGGCAGCCAGTATTAACCTTTCATCTTTTGGTATGAATTTGCCTCTCCTTAACCATTCCTGCTTCAGTCCAGAAGTTTTCTATACTTGCAACTATATTTATGCATTTTCCACATTTCTTGCCTTCTCTCTTGGTTCTTCACCTTATATACTTTCTTTTTATTCTTGGCTTATTCAGATGCTGCCTGATTTTTATCTACATCTGGTTTGATTTAAATTCCAGCTTGATGCCAATATGCTTCTGCTAGACTAAGCAGAGAAGTCAGATTTATTCTTCTTATATTTCAAAACTTTCACTATGTTTGGGTCTTGTGAGGTCAACAGATATGTATGCAGTCCCACAATTGCAGATCAATACATATAATCAATTTCAAGGAGGCCCGTACCTCCTTTGCAACGGTGAATATATAATCACATTCTTGTCCCAAACTGATGTTTTCTTAGTGCTGTAGTTTTCCTGCTTTAAAGATTGTTTTTTGCACATTTATCAAGACCAAATGACATTGTTATATCATCAAAAAAAGTTTTGACAACTTTCAGTTGTGCTTTCAGTTCCTTATCGGATGAGCTATACCATTTTAAATAATTGACAAAGGGAACATGACAAGTCTTTACACTGTTGTTTTCTAGGAGCCAAATTATAGCCATGGCCTAAGCTGTTAAGAACACAGCTTAAAGGGTTAAGGGCAAGATAGATCAGAAGTGGTGACAGAGTCACTCTAGAATATCCCCCTTCAAATTTGCCATCTATATTGCTCAAAACATGACCTCTCAGGCCCATTAGAATCTCTGTTCAACCATAGCCTCCATAGGCTTCATCTCTATGTAATGGAGGACTGTAACTGTCATACTACAACACAAAGGTGGACTATCAGCTGACCCAGTGAACTACAGACCCATAATTTTGTCTAATCTTACTTGCATGGTCATGGATAGAGTTATCATGGACCTGATGAACAGAGACATAGGAAGTCTTAAGAAAAGATAGACCTGTCCCTGTTTGATTTGATCAAAGGCAGCTAACACCTACTAAACCTGGTTAACGTCTTTGAGAAGGTCACTAGAGGCATGGATTAGGGCAAAATCGTGCATACTGCCTACCTAAACTTGCACAGGCATTTGACATGATACCTCACTTGGGTATTTTAGAGAAACTCATTAATGTAGACACAGATCCCTATGTCACCTGGATGGGTAGCCAAATGGCTCACATACAGGACACATTAAATTAAGGTGGGTGAATCCACCTCCAGAAATAGATGCCCACAGAGCTCATAGTGAGAACTTTCCTGTTTAGAATATACTTCTCTGAAGTCAAGGAAAATGTAAAGAGCCTTTGGCTGACCAGACTGAGTGACGACTGCAAGCTGGATACAATCAATGAATCTCCCGTAGATGTAAATATCCTTGAGAAGATTCTGACAGACAAATAACTGGGGTCAAACCATGGCCTAAAACTCACTGCACAAAAATGCATTATTAGACCCTTTGGGGAAATGATCACCCCTGCAAATTACAACACTGATAACTATCTCTTAAGATTAGAGTAGACCTGGTGATAAGGGACTTGGAAACTCTTATTAACAGTAATAGGATCATAGGAAGTTACTAGGCTAATGGCCCAAGGGCCCTTACAAGCCTAGCCAAAATTTTACTCTTGTTGCCATGACTGGCGCATATTGC
Organism: Protopterus annectens; assembly: GCF_019279795.1. Lineage (NCBI taxonomy): Eukaryota > Metazoa > Chordata > Ceratodontiformes > Protopteridae > Protopterus > Protopterus annectens. The sequence goes on from NC_056738.1 coordinate 2,331,521, forward strand.
CCCTGTCCAAGAAGGGCACAGGTGGAACCCCCAGGGTGAATTTATGGTTACCCATCCAATCATCCTAACTGTGTTGGAAGAGGACCAATGAGGTGCTGTGTTTGACATGAAATGGGAGGGTCTATATTACGTCGAACTCACAGGAGTCCAAACGTTGTAATATTGAACCCAAATGTTCAAAATACGAAAATAGCGAAGCCATGGCACACCGTGCAAGTGGGCTTTTTTGTACCGGAACAGCAATTTTTTTTCCCGGGGGGGAAAAAAAATCGCTGTTCTGTGTTTTCGTAATTCTTGGGTTTCGAACTTGATGTTTTGATATTACAGTGTTCAAATTCCTGTGAGTTCAATTATGTAATATAGACCCGAAATGGGAGTTTATTCCAAAGGTGTGGTAACATCTGGGAGACAAATCTGTCTCTGCATCAGCTTCTATTGATATCTCAACAGGTTTAGGTCTTTAGAGCAAGTAACCCATGTGCCACGACTTGCAGATGTGCAACATTTCTGATAAAGCAGGGTCAGAGACCACCTTATACGCAAGGCAGAGATCGCCTCTGAGTAGTCTGTATGAGGTCGAATAAACAGACAGTGACGTCAGCTGATCTACATAGGATAGCTGCTGAAGACCTTGCATTTTCCTGGTGATGAACCGTTGTGGTCCCTCCAGTCACTACAGGTGCTTTGAAAGGTACATACCAGAAGGGGAGTTGTACACAATTATTGGCCTAATGAGTGAAGAGTACAGAGAGGTGATAAGTTCTCTTTATCTTGAGGTAGTGATCAAAGAAAAGGTTGCTGTCAACCTGAGTGCCCAGATCTCTCACCACCGAGTGTGTACTTGTGGTAATTTGCAGGTACATCACTCTTTCCAAAAGGGATGATGATACTTTTTTTTGCATTGAGTTTGATGCCTTGACTTTGGCATGAATCATTTGTTTGCACAAGGCCTTCTTGAAGGATGCTGACATTATTTGGAGATTCTATGACCGCATCCAGTTTGCAGTCATCAGCAAACTTCATCAGCAAACGGGCCCTTAGTTTTAGCTTGTACTTCACAGAAATAGGTTCCAAACAGTAAAGGTCCTAGGACCAATCCCTGTGGAACACCACTGGTTATGTGTCTGCTGCTGGAAGTGTATTCCCCTATTTGGAATGTATGGGTTCTATCAGTGAGCCATTTTCCAGCCCACCTTACGATATAAGGGTTGATATCTAGCTGGGTGAGTTTGTCAATGATGCTAGAGTGAGGGATAGTGTCAAATGACTTGGTTAGGTCTAGGTATGCTATATGCATAGATTACCACTAGTCCGGGTCCCTGTGACTGTCTTGAAGTCCACCAGGTTTAGCAGGCATAATCTCCCCTTGACAAACACAAACTGCATAGGATTTAGTGTTTGTAGATTGCCTATATCTTTGTTGATAAGGTCTATGATGATTTTTCTCCATGGCCTTGCAGATTAGGATAGTCAGACTAATAGGTCTGTAGTTCTTGTGGTCAGTAGAAGCACCACCATTGTGCAAGGTGATAACGGTGGTTGTTTTCCATTCAGCAGTGATGAAGTCACTGCTTAGACTGTGATTAAAGAGAGTATTCAATGGTGATGCCAATTCTTGTTTGAGCACATGTAGGATGCAGTCTGGGATGCTATCAGGTACCATAGATGCTGTGTTTTTGGCCTTGGCTAGAGAGGGCATTTACAAGCTGCTCTTTAGATTTACAAGAAAAAGGACATGTGGTGGGGATGTCATGAGGTATGTGTGGCAGGCAGAGAGAGTGAAGTATGTGTTACCATTAATGATCAGTGCAGTGCAAAACTGGGCCTTACCTTTTAGGTTACAGATGTAACTGAAGAACACCTTATGATTGTCCTTAGTTGAGGAAGCTAACTTGGATTCATACTTTAGCTTGGAGGACTTCACAAGAAGTCTTATTTGCTTATTTGAGCTGAGGAGGGATTGTCTCCAGTTTAGAGCTTGCTCCTTCTTACTCTAGGGCAGCAATTTATTCCTCTTATTGTAAAGCCTGTTTATGACTGTTGTCCACCAGGCAGGTTTGCTCTTCCTTGAAAAGCTTATTTTGGTCCCAACAGGTACTGCCAAGTCAATACAGTTATACAGCTGCTTGAATACAGCATTGGTGTAGAACTCAGCATAGTTACCGGTTCTGTCTGGGGGAGTGCAGTGTAGCTATTTATGTAATCTCCTAGGAGATTATAATCTGCTTTGGAGAAGTTTTATACTCTAGTTGCTGCTGGGGGGGGGGGGGTCAGGTGTGAGGTTACTTCAAATGAGACTGATTTGTGGTCCGATCTCACCAAGGAGGAACTCACAGTGGGGTGCTACAGTGGTCTTCCATATTTGTAAGCACCAGATCCACGATACTGGCACCCCTAGTAGGGGTGATAGCCAGCTGGTCCAGGGTACTGGAGTTGACAGAGTTGAGGAACACTTTGGGCTGGTGAGTTTGAGCACGAGTCACTTACCCAGTCAATGTTAGAGTAAATAAAGTCACCCAAAGCCATGGTGTTTTGATGTATCTTGATAGACTCTAATTGATACAAATAGGTAAAGTGAGTGTCCTGATTCATGGAGGGATTTCTGCTGCTAGTAGCAATGACATGAATAGGTGTCCTACCAATAGTTAATTGAACATGAAGTCTCTCTGGGATGTCAAACTGTTTACCCAATCTGGAGGTGTATTTTTCCTTGATGAATATTGATACACCTTCTCCTTTAGTTTTCTTACCTTCATATTGTGGTCTGAATGTGTGGAAGGAGGTGTAACATGGTATGGCTGGGGTACTCTCTACAGTCTTGAACCAGATGTCCATGACTGCACAAATATCTGTGTCCTACGGGGTGAGGACTGTTTCCAGTGAGTGCAGTTTCATGTTAAAACTCTTAGTGTTTATCAGCATGACCTTGATTTTTTTTGGTTGTTATTTCTAGTTAGGGAGTTTTATCCTTGTGACACTGTTTAAATCCACAAGGCACGCCTGGAACACAATGAGAGTAGGCTAGTAATTAAAAATGTTTTAATATCCTCCAAAGTAAAATAAGCGCTTTCGGCGGAATAAATACGCCGCCTTCTTCAGATTTACAAAGCAGAGTGAAAAAACAGGTTTTTATAAAAAATACATAGTGATAACCCAATAGATGAAGAGTGCATTTTTCAATTAATCATTGTCATGGAGACCTTAAAGGAATCCAAGTACATAATGCTAACAATTCTGTATTATGATGTGTTTATAACACATTAACGTAAAACCAATTCTAGATGTTAACCTGCCTTTTGCAACCACCCAAATCGCACAAGATTGCTCATATGTTAAAACAACTTGTTACAGACTGTGCGCAAAAACTTAAAACATCTAATAATTGTTTTACAAATCCTCTGTAACAAATAAACTACATAGGTGTTAAATACTTCATAGGTTATAGAGCGCCCAGATTTGTTATAAGATTCCACTGTGTATACTATTAGATCATGTTCAACTGCCTTCGACAGAACGAGCATTTACTTAGATTAAAAATAAATATATAAAATGTTTAGTAACGCTCTCTTATGAATTGAATTAATTCTTATAAAAAATAACAATTTAATTTAGCATCGGCATGTTATAAAAGTCAATTGCAAATATAAAAAGAGGGCGAGACTAATATTACATAATATTTATAATGTAAATATTATGACTAAAGATGTTATGAGACTTGACACTAAAATGATTCATAAATCAAGCGACTCGTCCTAGACCTGCATAAATTTCCAAAAAATTAAATAATAAAACAGTGTAAAATAGACCTCTAATATTCATATGCCTATTTATCCCTGATTTATTATTTAATTTTTTGGAAATTTATGCAGGTCTAGGACGAGTCGCTTGATTCATGAATCATTTTAGTGTCAAGTCTCATAACATCTTTAGTCATAATATTTACATTATAAATATTATGTAATATTAGTCTCGCCCTCTTTTTATATTTGCAATTGACTTTTATAACATGCCGATGCGACCTAAATTGTTATTTTTTATAAGAATTAATTCAATTCATAAGAGAGCGTTACTAAACATTTTATATATTTATTTTTGATCTAAGTAAATGCTTGTTCTGTCGAAGGCAGTTGAACATGATCTAATAGTATACACAGTGGAATCTTATAAATCTGGCTTCTATAACCTATGAAGTATTTAACACCTATGTAGTTTATTTGTTACAGAGGATTTGTAAAACAATTATTAGATGTTTTAAGTTTTTGTGCACAGTCTGTAACTAGTTGTTTTAACATATGAGCAATCTTGTGTGATTTGGGTGGTTGCAAAAGGCAGGTTAACATCTAGAATTGGTTTTACGTTAATGTGTTATAAACATCATAATACAGAATTGTTAGCATTATGTACTTGGATTCCTTTCTCCATGACAATGATTAATTGAAAAATGCACTCTTCATCTATTGGGTTATCACTATGTATTTTTTATAAAAACCTGTTTTTTCACTCTGCTTTGTAAATCTGAAGAAGGCGGCGTATTTATTCCGCCAAAAGCGCTTATTTTACTTTGGAGGATATTAAAACATTTTTAATTACTAGCCTACTCTCATTGTGTTCCAGGCGTGCCTTGTGGATTTAATCCTTGTGACACTGCCTAAAACTGGCACTATGGGGGTGGCAAGAGCCTTAACCAACAGTCAAAATCCCAGGGGTGACAAATGAAGACCATCTCTGGCAAAGTATCGAGGCCTGTCGATCATGTCATCCGAGGCTGACCGATAATGGATCCCCTTATAATGACACCAAGTAAGCCAATTATTGAAGTCAATCATTTTCTGTTTGTATTAAGGCATAATTCTAGGTGAAGGTAAAATGCTGCTTAAGGCTAGGGACATGCCTGCCTGAGACACACAGTCCGAGTCCTCAGTCATGTCTCCCCTCCTATAGTCCAGACAGGTATGTCTCAAGTTGTTCATATCAACATGGATTATGATGGACCTGTTGTTGAGAGACTTGGTTGCATGTGTGATATGCTGGATCCTGGCACCTGACAAACAGCTGACCGTGACCTTTTCCTTATCCAGCTTGGTAAGAGGGACATCTGTGTATCTCACAATGGAGTCACCTATGCCTAATATGTTTGGTTTAGTGTTCTGCCTTATAGGCTTGACAGGTGAGAGACTGGTGCATGAGCTATTGTGTGTATTGTATTCAGCATAGGAAGTATCTGTAGCATGCTTGTGTTTGGGAGGTCTCTGCTGTTTAGCTAAGTTTGTGGCTAGGACCTCCACATATGTAGATATGTGGGAAGTGATTTTGGGTGGAGGTGGTGATAAGGTGTGCATACAGACAACCCGCTTAGTGTCAGATATACTGATTGGCATGTGAGAGAGCATGGATTCAAGGTTTTTTAATGTAGTTGCAGTAGAGTGTTGTCTGTGTACATGAGGCAACTGCTACACTGCCTCAGGATGCCCATGTCGACCAAGCTGGCTGGAGAAACTGTGGGAAATTGTCCATCCATAGAGGTAGGTAAATTTATTTTGTAAGAAACAGGAACAGGGCTGGAAAAAGACTCACACTCAGGAATAACTAGTGGGGGAGTGGTGTGTTAGTATGTAAGAGGATAGGCTAGGCTTAGTGCTATACTAGTCAGCACAGCCGGGCCACAGAAAAACGCTTGAGGCTGTTATCACAATGGGAGTGCTTACACAGCTTCACTAGCAGTGCCTTTTTGACAGCAAATGTGCTAAACATGAGGACCACACTAATGGGATACAGTTGTATCTAAGGGAAAAATTTTCAGAATTCTCTGTCTGGCTATGGAGCACAGTTGCATGGCAGTGCACGATGCTGCATGGTGTGCAAACAAGCAGAAACCCATTCAAATGTGCTGATAACTTGTATGTAGCATGGTTTTGGAATTATTAATGCAAATATGAACAGGCAATATTTGGCTGTAATGAGTTAAATGCCAGAAGCTTAAAACCTAAAAGCTCAAAAGAACGAATGAGGTAATCTCTACTTTGATCACCAGATGCCATGGTGGTGAGAAAATGTTTCTATTTGGTGCAACTTATTAGTAAGGTCAAGGCATCTAGATCTAAGGAGATCATAGCCCTACTATACTCGGCTCTCATTAGCTCAATAATCAAGCACAATGCACCCTTCAGCATGCATATAACGAGGCATTTGCCAGCAGCTATTGCTGCCACACAAGTTCCTCACTAAAAGAATACAGGGTGCAAATAACATGTCCTGTGTGGACAACATCAAAGCCCCATCCATGTACTGAGGCTCCTACGGACTAGTAAAAGGTGATCTATGTGTAGTCTACAATACATTCACCCATCCAGTCCTTATGAACCAGTTATACATTCAGTAAACAAACATCACTGCAATAACCTGATCTAAGGATCTAAACCTTGTCTGTGACATAAGCATAACATGTTGGAGGAACAAATGTCTTTCACAGGTTATTCTTCTCTAGAACAGACTCCCCTAAACGTGGAACATCACCCTTCTCTAATACTATTCAAATGCAATTTGGACCAAATAGATGGGAAATTGCAAACTCACCCCTGGCTTGCCACCTGCGGCCTTTATGGAAAGGAGCAGCTTGTACATACTCTAATGCACAGACACAGACTGGACAGCTCCATGGAGTTACTCAAAGTTCAGATCACTGTGCATAAGGCCCCCATTTAAGTCATAGCTAGTTATAGATCCCCGTCCATGAATCATGTTGTGCACAAGGACTTGACCAAACTGGAGTCAATCCAAATACAGCTAAACACTGTGGTCATGGGGGATTTCAGTTATCCCCCCCATCAACTAGGAAACCGACTCCAACCCTAACTCACTTGCACAACAGTTCCTTGACTTTGTTAACTAAAATACCCTGGAACAAATTGCTCAAGCTCCAATAAGAGACACAAACACATACTAGATCTTGTTCTCACAAATATGACAAACAGATGCAACTGTCGGACCCTCATTAGTTAACTCTTACTACAAACCAGTCTCCTTTGAATTGGCATTAATACCAGAACTCGCAAAGGGTGAAGGCAGACTAAACTTCCAAGGCAACCAATACCCTCTTTATTTACCACATTAGAGGAGTAGGGCACTTTTTTCCCCCATTTTCAGACTCCAGCTTCTCATATAACAAAAAATAATGTTCGGTACAGTCTTTTGAAAAAAAAAATGCTTACAATTAAAAGTGAGTACACTCAACAAAACATATGTCTGCAACTGTCTAATCAATTGTCTGCAACTGTCTAATCAATAAAAATAGGGTTCTGTGGCCATGGATATGGCCTTTACCACTATCTCCATTACCATCTTGGTGGATAAGGGAATCCTGAGGTAATGTAGAAGTTGTCTCAAGTTTCCTGACAACCAGTAAACTCTCAAACCGATATAGTATATGAAAGATGTATTTAC
>NC_056738.1:2341460-2391460 GCF_019279795.1 Protopterus annectens
ACCACCTCAGCAACCCTGAACACACGCTTTCAAAACAACACCCACATTAACATATACAGCCACATCTCATGGAGCCTCTACTTCTAAGCTCATAAGGCAAGCCACCACGTAATCCAACATTCTAGTCATTGAAGGCTCCATTGTGAGATACACTGATGTCCCTCTCACCAGGCCGAGAAAGGAGAAAGTCACATTCAGTTGCTTATCAGGGTCCAGGATCTGTCACATTACGCATGCACTCAGGTCACTGAATCACAAGTACCAGTATGAGTCAGTTGTAGACCATGATACATGGGTGTAAATGACTTGAGACGCATCTTCCTAGACTATATGTAAACAGACATCATGGAGCTCTTGGAATAAGTGTCCCAGGCTGGTATCAGACTAGCACTGAGTAGCATTTTACCTTCTCCAAGGATGATGTCGCAATATGAAAAAGACAAGATGACTAACTAATAATTGGATTCGTTTTTGGTGTCATTCTAAGGAGTGCAAGATTTGTCAGCATGGAAGGAGCTGGTCAACAGACCACACTGCTTTGCCAAGGATGGTCTGTACATCTCCCCTCTAAGCTTTTGAATATTATTTTTTTGTATTATTTATTTTACACTTGTTTACCGAGATAGTCCGACTGGACACAGGTCCATTTACAGTGGAGGCCCAGGGAGAAAAGCTCCATAAAGTGCATTTTGTAATTTTGTCTTGAGAATATCCAACTCACCAGCATTCTACCTAAGCTCTGTAAGTAGAATTTTAGAACTGTGTTTCTCTTAGAAATAGCTAGGGAATAGTTAAGTGTTTTTCTGTGTTGATGTCAGAACTGTTCTACGGAATGATTTTACGTATTTTCCTGTGATCTGAGAACTCTTGACAAGCACTGTGTACTAAGAAGTATCATTTTGTGTTTTTATTATTTACTGTTAAATATTTTTAAACCTTTCAACTGTGGCTGTTTTGTGTAGAGATAATTTAAGCTCTAGAGTATGCTGCATATTTATTGTGACTACTGTACCAATGCCACTCCCAAACAGCCTTGACTGTTCAGTTACACTACCTATTTGAATAATAACAATATTCCACAGTAATACCTGGATACCCTTTCATAAGGGCCTTAGTAGCTGATTAGGGGGTGGTGGCAGTCCCGTACTACCGTATAGCCTGGGCAGAAGGGGGCATAGCTGGAGAACCTGTGCCAGCCTTCCCCAGGAGGGTCTGTGTGTTTGTATGCAGTTCAAATCTCAAAGTGTGTTTATGAGTGTGTGTCCGTTGCTTGGACAAAGACACAAAGGACTGGTTGGACAGAGCGGGTGCTGGAGGTCTTAGCTTGCCCCATAGGTTGAGATCTGGATGCTATAGCTGTGCTAGTGGGGAGTCTTATTGGGAATCTGGAGAGAAAGGGAGAAACCAGCCCCAGACTGACTGATCTCTTCGTGCTCTTAAGGGAAATTGTACTTTACTGTGTGGTTATTTGTTATCCTTTCCCTATATGGATGCCACCCGCTGGTGTTAGTGGTGAGGATTGAGGCTCCTTGATTGCTGGGGCAGAGCATGGGTGTCAGATATTAATTGGTAAATTAGCTAAAATATGGTCTTCCACCATAGTGCCTGTTTTAGGCAATGCAAAACTGAAAGTACTTTTGAGATAGCCAATTAAAACCAAGAAAATCTAAAGGTCTTAGAGCTCAATGGTATGAGTCTAAACAAAAACATCATTGCTTAGAATCTCTCTTTACTCTAAAGAATGCTGATGTCTGTGTGGTCACTGAGATATGGTTTAAAACCACAGGTACAGAACAGTTACTACACAGACAGGGACTAAAGATGGAGGAGTCTCAATTTACATAATAAATATACTTCAAGGCTGGTCAAGGCTGGTCAAACAGGATGATGCACTTGAGCCTCTCCACATTCAAATCACCATAGTCAAATCGCATATCATTTCCCTGTAAATTATAGGCCCCCCTCTATGACCCAGGAAACCCATAACATGCATTTAAGCTTACTGAAAATAATCACCATCCAACCCAAGGCCATATTCATGGGTGACTTTAATTACCTCAGTATTAACTGGGAACCATATATGACACCAAACGTACAGGCACATAAACTCTCAGAATTTGTAAAGACAAACTCCATGGAACAGACTACCCCTCCATGGGTCACAACACCATGAAGCCTACTTAACCAATCTGAAGACAACCCCAAGTTTACCAAACACACTGGCTTCTACTCTACCCAAACTCGCTAGAACAAAACTTACCTGACTTTGTGAATTCAAATGCCCTGGAGCAAACTGTCCATGCCCTGACAAGAGGAACAAACATTATAGATCTGTGCACTACCAACAAGTCAAACAGGTGCACTGCTGCAACCGTTGGACCCTCATTAGTTAAAAGCAACCACAAAATTGGTCACCTTTGAACTGGCACAAATACCAGAACTCAAAGTGTGAAATCAGACTAAAAAACTTTACTAAGGCTAACTATACCCTCCTAGGTTAAAGTATAAATGCATTCCAAGCCCCACCCCAAGTTAAAAGTGGTAAATGCACCAAAGCTTACACTTAAGCCCTGTACAATCACTTGAATAAATGAATATACCTGGCTGTACCAGATAGAATCAAAGTGAGCCCCAAGTAAAATCAAAAGTACAGTTGTGTACACTTACCATAAATGTAGATGTTCGAATGTATTCACTGTTGCAGTCATCACATTTGTAGCCCTCGGCCAGCCCAAATACCAGAGACTTAGCATTTCTGCGTCGGTTGCTGTCGCTTGAAAACTGATGTCAGGTTGTCATCTTGGTGCACATTTTCTGATCTACATGACTCCATAATGCCTGCTATACACTGACTTTCAAACTATATTGAACTATAATGTATTTTTTCATTTATCTGCTGGTGAGTCCTTTGAGAATGGGAGACTGCAACACTATTTCTTGCAGATGTAAGAATAGTTAATGACTTTACTCTCCAATGCGGCCAGTACAGAAACATGTAAATATAGAATGAACTAAGAAAACAGAAGTAAAGGAGCCAGTAACTTGTTACAGCTGTGCTCCCTTATTCCACGGCAAGATGTTTTCAGCATCCCTATCCATTCTGAAGGTGAAATAAAGTTCTTCATAATCTTAAAACCATAACCTTCCACAGAGAATGAGATGGTTAACAATTTAATAACGTGGCATCTATTGTCATATTTTTTGTTTAGAAAAACCGCACATCGGAATGACAGTTTATATTAAAAAAAAACGTGTGGGCGTGTTAGGGCCGGGGTTTGCTACTGCACATCCTGCGAGGTACTACACTGTTAGATTACCCCTTCTCCTTATAAAATGGTGTGATTTTCTGGTAAATCACTGAAGATTACAGTCTGTAATGTCAAACATTACAGTTTCATACTTGGAAATCCAAGTTCAAAACCCGGTTGTTCGCCTACTAACTTGAGTTAGGGTAATATTTAAAAGTTATACATGATTTTGGACTACTCTGTTGGTCATTAGTTTAGTATAAACCTATGAATGTACTAGTTATGCACCAAACATGGCACAACTATGCACTGAATGCATCATTCATACTTATTTCTTCCTAAAACATATACTCCAAATTCAAGACTTGATGTAAATAATGAAAGACTATTTAAATAACCTCATACATAAAAATGTACAACTAACCTGTAGTATCCTTCACTAGGCTTGTAAGCATGTATCAGAATGTTTCACTGGAGCCAACCATGTTCTTGTGTGAAGTGCACCATTGTTTCCTTTGAGACAGCAGGAAAACTTACCCAATATCTGAACAATAAAAATGGTCATAATCACTTTCACATACAGCATCAGGAGGTAAAGTGACAATTGTTTTCACAATCTAAACTAACTCTGAACTTATTGTCACTATCCAGGAAAGGAAAAGACAAATAATATTGTATAAAAATACATAACTAATAAGCCCCGCTAACCTTCAAAAATGAATGTATCATCTCAGTGGAGCTAAAACCCTGCAGAGCACAGCAAAGCAAAAAGAACATGGTAAACCTCCTCGAAAACCATACCACCAAGCAATCAGTTGGAAATAAGCCAGTTAGCAATGGAGATAACACTCCTTCATTAACACAAACACACACTGAAATTACTGCACTCTTAGTGCAGGAAAACTAGCAACATGTAAAGAATTAAACCTATAATACAAAGCTTTACACTATATAAACCATGCAACATGGAAACAAGAAGTACATCACATACTGCCCACTTAAATTTCTCCAGTAATGAAACCAAACATGAGATGTCATGAATAACACACAGTTTAAATCTGAATCTCCCAAACATAGAAATGTTCACTTACCTGTAATGTACAAGTGTCTAAACAAGTCCAATTAATTTTTGGAACAGCCCTCTCCCCAAGTTAATTGCTTCTCTAGATGGCTTACACAGATTTTAAAGAACAGCTTAGCTAGCAGAATATCGCCATTATCTACAAAACTAACTCCAAAATTCAAGTCACCTATAGCATACAGTGACAGTCATTTATAATCCCACCGTCACCAACCAGAAATAGTAAAAATTCATAAAAAAAACTATTAATTTAATAAGAAATGCTGCACTAACCTCTTGTCCAACCTTCCCTTATGACTGTGAGTTCCACAACTAAGCATAATTCTGTAGAGCGTAACACACATATTTCATAAAACAGCATACCCACCACCAAAAAATCAAGCCAAGGCTTGTCTGTCCACATGATGCACCTAGACAATATGTGATTTTTCTACTTTGTATTGAATGCATGAATAGATTACACTGGTTAACACATTTAGATAAATACATTCATTGAAATGCATAAGACATTTTTAACAGCTTATTCAATGACATGAAAGTCAATAGCAAGCCAGAAACCAATGCACTTAGCACCTCATCATGGTAGTTATGACCATTTACACCTCTGCTGGCACCCATTGTTTAATCCAGTATGTCCAAGATCAGAAACATTTAACAGAAAGCCAAGGATGACTGTAGCAATTATAGAATAATTAACATGCAAAACCAATTGACTCAGGCTTCTCTTACCACAAACTTAAAATTATGTAACTATTTTTTATATAATTAGTCAATGTTTTAGTTAAAGTAATAAAATGCAAGAAACTGAATTTTGCAGTTGTAAGAGCCCTATTTATAGGTTTGTAACACACTTGGAACAGATGTGAAAAAATAATTTCAGTGAAAATCAGGGGAACCACAAATAACAGCTGCCCAAGAGGAAAGCTGAGAAACAGAGACTGGCATGAGAGGAAACACATTATTTACAATGACATGCTTTATAAAGCAGGACAGCAGGAATTGGTGTTGATAATGGCTGACCTGAATGTACATATCAGGATAGACAGAATAGGATATGAGGACTGCCTGGGTCCACATGGGTGGGGCAGTAAGAATACAGATGGAGAGGCCACTCTAGACTTCTGTCTGGCAAATAGCTTGATAGTATAGGACTTCCTTCTACTAAGGAAAGGACAATGGGGTACAATCAGTGACTGTAAACACATCCCCAGTGAAACAGTAAGCTCACAGTAAAAAACACTGGTTGCCACAATCATTTGCAAGCAGTGGTCAAACAAGGCTTCCAGGGTCAACATAGACCAGGCTGAAGGCCTAGATGATGACTGAAGAGAAATCACAACAGTTCTAGGAATTCCTTAGGGCTCTAGTATCTCAAGAAGAGGAGGAAATAACTTGAGTTGAAAAGGACTACAATGGAGTCCCACAGGGTTCGGTCCTGTGTCCTCTCCTGTTTGGAATCTACTTCTCTGAAGTTCAGTCCAACACAAAGGGACTCAGGCTGACAAAGTTCCCAGACGATTCCAAGTTAGGAGCTATTAACTCCCTAAGTGATGTTGACATTCTACAGACAGGCCTCACTGAGATCAACGACTGGTGTCAGAACCATGGCCTTAAGCTTAATCCCAAAAAATGTGTCCTCGTACCCTTTAGGAAAAGCCCAGTTCCCATGAATTACCACATTGATGGTAGTTCACTGAACACAGAAGGCATTATAAGTGATCTGGGCACACAGGTTGACAGTAACCTCTCTTTTGACCACCACATTGCCACTGTGGTCAAAAAGTCCTTCTATGTGGCACATCTCATTACTAAGGGTTTTGCATCCAGGAAGAAAGAGTTCATTGTCTCCCTCTACTCTTCACTCATTAGGCCAATCATAGAGTATAACGCCCCATTTGACATGTACCTCACTAGACACCTGCAACAACTGGAGAGGCCGCAAAACAACCTCACAAAGAGGATCCTAAGCCTTAAACACTTGTCCTACATGGACAAACTCAAAAAACTCCAACTATTCTCTGTCTCATATCGCCTACTTAGAAACAATCTCTGTTTGACTTACAAAGCCATGTCTGACCCAGCCCTGTTGGAAATGCTACATCTGAAGAAATCCCAATTCCTCCATACCACATGGTCCAGAGACCTCAACCTCATAACCACAATCAACAGAAGTGCTGGAGTGACAGGTTCATAACCCAGAGACTACCCATGCTATGGAATAGACTTCCCATACATGTCAAACAGAGCACCTCACTGGCCCTCTTCAAGACAAATCTTGATGAGTGGATGGGAAATAGAAAATTCACCCCAGGGACCACTCCAGTGGCTCTACTTGGCAGAAGCACTGAGAACTAAGGATGGGTGGCACGATGTCAGGGTAATCTGGCTAGGCTTTTAAAGACCTTGGGGTCAATAGCCTAGTAACCACCCATGAACCTATCAAGTAACAAGAGTATTCTTGCTTTCAGTCATCTAATTTTAGAGAAGATAATGTTACTTGTGTGTTGACATACACTCAGCACTGCATTTATTTTCAGGATAACTGTTGCCATATCCCTAAGAATTTGGTGGGCAGAAGTACTTAGGAGGAAGCAAGCACAGCAACTAGTGGCCAAGAGTAACATGTTGACATTACTTTGCCATTACAGAGCTGGAGTTCCTCATGGATATACAAACAGAAGGCAAACAAGGTGCTCCCAACTCAGAATGGACATCATATGTCTAGTTCAGGCAGGCAGCAATCAGAAAAAAGGGTGGGGTGAAGAATAATTGGACATTTTACACTATGCTGCTTTCACAGAGGGCTCAATTCAAGAGAGTGGCCCTGGAAACAGCAGCAGTACCAGAGTGGATACAAATTAATTCAAATTATCAGTGGGGCATATGAGAATAACAGCTAATAAACACCATCACGGGTAATTAGGTGGCTTACACAAGGGAACTACAACAGTTTAGAGATGATAGGAAGAGGCAAGGTTGTGCAGTTGTATGGTTCATAGCAGAAAATCAATGGAGGCACACACCGTGCTACTGTTTGAGGCTCATTAAAACAAGCTAAAGGCAGCATAACACCTGGCAAGCTATCGGCTGGCTGCAGAAAGGCATGGAGAGGTAGTACGAGCCTTATGGGACAGACTCCAAAATATATGTAATCAGTAATACAACAGATTGTTTTTCATAGCCCATTGTTTATCAGCCTTATGTGGAGCAATTATTTGGTCAAATTAAAAATATTCTAATTATAAATATGAGCAACCTATGACAAACCAATAGGTGAAGACAAGGTGCTAAGAGTGAATGCTGCTACACAATGAAGGATGAGCATGGTGTAGTAGAAAGTCAGTGAGTATGGTAAGAATGAGATGGGTGTGCTAAGAGTGAATACTGCTACACAATGAAGGATGAGCATTGTGTAGTAGAAAGTCAGTGAGTATGGTAAGAATGAGATGGGTGTGCTAAGAGTGAATACTGCTACACAATGAAGGATGAGCATGGTGTAGTAGAAAGTCAGTGAGTATGGTAAGAATAAGATGGGTGTGTATTGGTTGGTAAGTGGATATTGTTTGAATAAAGTATGATGGAGTAAGGAGAGGTGATTATGGAAGTGAAAGCAAGGTGGGATATAGTCTTAATTAACTAGAGGAGGTGTCTAAGGTGTGTCCTACTACAGACTATTGCCACCAAATTCAATTCCCATTTTATTACCTCAACAATACTAAACAAAACTACAAATTCTCCTCTTTCCGTACTCACTCTGACTACTCATCCGCCTGCCCTTTTCAAATCTGAACCCATTCAAACAAGTCACATATAAAACCTACTATCTAAGGTAAAACCATGTACTCTTGCTTGTGACCAACTACCTGGAGACTTGCTGAAACTAGCTGTCACATCTATTGCTTACCCTATATCTATTCTAATCTACCATTCTATCTCGGAACAATATACACCTCTCCTTTGGAAAATATCCCAGGTCATTCCACTTCATAAAGGAGGCCCCCCAACAATCAAATCCAACTATAGACCACTGGACATTCTCTCACCCCTAGCTAAAATCTTAGAAAAGTGTATCTACAAACAAAGATTAGACTACTTCCTAAAGAATTACCTTTTATCTGAAACACAAGATGGTGTTTGACCCAATCACAGTACTAGTACAGCCCTTATAAGTTTTACCAATTCCATTAGTCACCTTAAAAACAGCCAACTTCTCTCTGCTACCTTTCTTAACATGGCAAAAGCATTTGACACAATATCTCATCAAATCCTTTTAAATAAACTGGCCTCTTACAACTTCTAACCTAAAACCCTAAGCTGTGCTGTGCCAGTCAAGTAACAGAATTTAGTCCACCTTGACATAAAGGAACTTAGTCTGTGCTAAGAGATTATGAGGTATGCTGTAGCTGCTCTTGCCTTGTCAGTGTGTATTTTTACTACTGCCCTTGGACCAGTCTTCTACTATGATGTAGGAACTAAAGTAACGTCTTGCATTTTACACAGGGAAAACAAAACTGCAATAGCAATAGGATATAAACTGATAGATGGGCAGAGAATCACTGTGATCTCACAAAGTAGGAGGATGTTAACAAGGTGGGTGGGATTGTTGGAATGTCATTAATGATTTCACAAACATGGAGGTGATTAGCTAAGTGTGTGGTAGCGTGTTTTGCTTTGGTCCGAAGCAGAAGTGTGATTTTAGAAAGGATGTAATGCCCCTTTAACGTAAGAGTTTAGCTGTGATTGCTGTTCCCAAAAGCTGTTGGATCAGTTGTACAAAAAACATGTAATGTACATCATATTGGATCACCCATTACCAACAGTCCAAAAAAGTAGGTACGGGAACACCAGATATAGAAGTTCATTACAAAAACACCAAAGTAGCACTGACACATTGCCATTACAGTGTCTTACATACAGCAAGACACAAAGTCATAAAATATCAAGGTTTGCAGGCAAAGTTTAACCCAGACATATGAATTACTACCCTATTGTTTTTTTAACTGGAATATCCAAAAAATACTACGCTTACATGATGATTTAAATGAATTCAATGCAACTTTCTAAATAGCCTTACAACTCCTGAAAAAAAGAGAGTAAAAAACAAAGTATTTAGCTATCCAAGAAGAAAGAGTAGAATGCTAATGCAGGACAAAGAAAAAGAGTGGCCAGAAAGGTAGAAATACAAAACATCACAATATCTGAAACTTTCAAATCTTCCACATCGGGAATAAAAAGCAAATAAATTATGGCAAAAAACTATACTAGGACAACGCTCTGAAAATAGACTGAAGTCATCTGTTAAAGAATTCTTGCAACATGGTAAAAAATTCAACCCTAATCCCCTCTTCCAAATCACTCAGACCTGCTATAGATGTCATCTCCTATTTCATAGATAGCATAGTGTTCCTAAACAAGGATTCCCACATCTAATCCCAACCCTGCCCAGTAGCCATATATCACTATGTCCCCTTTTCACCTTAAAAGCAGTTAACTCATTCTATATAAAAGAACTCAAAACTCAAACCATGCTCAGCCTCAGATAATGACCTTACAAGTGAGTACCTTAAAATCACAGCCAATATTCATTGCCCATCTTGTCTCAATCCTTATAAATAGGTGAGTTCAGGAATCCCATATTCCCTTTCATTGGAAACAATCATACATTATCTATCTATACAAAATAGGAAATTCAACAGACATCATTAACCTTAGACATAAAGTTATCTTAGGTTCATGTGAGAATAGTATGCTAATTTCCCTGAAGTTAGAATCAGAATGCGTACTCTGTGTTTATGAGGTGAAGAAAGTAATTATCAGACTAAAGACACCATCTCTGAAATACTGAAAAAAAAAACATGGCTCCTTTACCTACCATAGTACTAAGACTGCACCTCTAACCCTTATAGACACTGTTAGCAAAGAAAGAGATAATGACAAACTAGTATCATCTTTATTTGTCTAAAGCCTTCAACACAATTTGTCACAGCAAACTTCTACTTCAAATGTCCAGTATAGGTATAACACAGAGCACCCTTCTATGGTTCAAGAGCTATATGTCCAATAGACACAAGTCTGTAAAATCACACTCTACCATCTCTCCATATCTCCCAGTCACCACCAGTGTACCACAAGTATCCTTATTCTCCTTCTCTTTAACACACCAGCACCCCCCACTGATTTAGAACAGACTTCCCTAATACAATACACTACACTAATGACTTCACACTCATATGTGTATCAGGTTGGATAACTTGGCACACCTCCCAAAAATTACTTAGGAAGCTGTAATAGACACTGAAAAATGGCTTTGTAACTCAAAACTCATGCTCAACTACACCCATATACTAAGGTTTCCCCCAGAGCTCTCTCATGAAAAACAGCATTTAAAATCCTCAGTAATACACCATCTGAAGTCACTTCTAATAGCAAATAATGAGGAAGGATAGCGGATGATTATAAGTAATACTGAGTAATAATAACAGTGATAATAATACTAATAGTAATGATAAAAGTGGATGATGACGACTAGGATTGCAGGTGACTGCAAGCTAGGAGCAGCCACTGAATCCTCAAATGACTTGGCCATCCTGCAAGGAGGCTGGTCTCAAATAAATAACTTATGTCAAAATCATGGTCTAAAACTAAACACCAAAAAATGCATTACTGTATCTTTTGGAAAGTCACCTAACCCTGGGAAATGACACACTGACAATAGGCCGCTAAGACTTGACCTAGTTGTTCATGGTTTGTGAACTTATATGGACAGTCACTTAACTTTTGACCAACATGATCTGTTGTAAGAAAGTCCTTCTATATTGCACAGATTATAAACAAAGGGATTATGTCTAGATCTAGTGATGTCATTGACTCCCTTTGCTCAGCCTTGATTGGGCCAATCACTGCACATAATGCCCTCTTTGGCATGTATCTGTTCAGATACATGCAACAACTGGAGCTCACACAAACACACCTTACTAAAAGGATACAAGGCCTAAACAACAGGTCCTACATGGACCGTCTGAAACTCCTGTCACTATTAGTTAGTACCCTACAGACTCCAAAGACGTGACCTGTGTCTGGCATAGATGGCATCCTCTGACCTATTACCAATGGATTTACTGCACATCAGCAAGTCAAATGTCATCAGAAATACTTTGCCTAGGCATTTAAACCTCTTCTACAACATTAATAGAACAGTCTGGAGGAACAAAGTATATTTCACAGAGGATACCAGTGCTGTAAACAGACTCGCCATCCAAATAAAACAAAGTTCATCCCTGTCCCTTTTCAAGTGCAAACATGGTATATGGACGGGAAACACAAATGTACGCCAGAACTTCCTCATAGATTAATAGGTAGGTACTAGGCTATCTGCCTGAAGGAATTTATAAGCCTAGCAGGAATGTGTTGGCTTTCACTGCCCCCTTAGATTAGTTCTCTGTGCCTCTGTCCAGCAGAACCATTGAAGTGATCCCTGGGGTAAACTTTGTGTTTCCCATCCACTCGTCAAGGTTTCTCTTGAAAAGGGTTAGCGAGGAGCTCTGCCTAATGTAGATTGGAATCTTGTTCCAGAGCATGGGAAGTCTCTAGGACAGGAATCTATCCCTCCAGCACGTCCTATTTATTGTTGTGGTGAGGTTTAGATCCCTGGAACATGTGGCTCGAGGGGATATGGCTTTCTTTAGGTGGAGCATGTCCATCAATTCTGGGTTGGACATGGCCTTGTATGTCAGGCAGAGATCACCTCTGAGTAGGCGGTATGCAACCAAGTACAGCTGAAGTTTCTTTAGTCGAGCTGCATAGGACATCTGCTTGAGGCCAGTGATCCTCTTGGTGAGGTACTTCTGTGGTCTTTCCAGTTGTTGCAGGTGTGTTGTAAGGTACATCACAAATAGGGCATTGCACTCCTGCATGTCCACAAAACAAACAGCACCAGAATTACCTGTTCTAAAGACTTAAACCTTGTCTGTGATATAAATAGGACCTGCTGGAGCGATAGGTATGTATCCCAGGGACTACCATGTGTATGGAACAGGCTCCCTATCCATGTGAAGCAGAGTTCCTCCCTAACCCACTTACAGTGCAACTTGGACAATTGGATGGGAAACCAGAACTTCAGCTCTTGTTTGGCACCTATGTTTCTCATGGACACAGGTAACCTGTAAATGGTTCTTCTCCCAGGCTCATGCTTACACTTATCAAGGGTATCAGAACTTGTCTGAGATTTGGGATGCGTGGCTAGGTTTAAAAAGGTCCTTGTGGGCGTTAGCCTAGGAAACACCTATGAACCAACACAACTAAAGCCACACACACCACTACTTAGTACCCCTCCTTACTAGTTTGTGGAGCACCCATTCTTACTAACTTCCAGGCAGCACAAAAAAGCAAAAGTTGAGCAATGCTTTAACAAAGTGTCTAAATTTGTAGCAATGCCCCTTTCAGAACCCACTACTCTACAGGACTGAATGCCTAATCTGGTTAGAAGTAACCCATCAAGTAACATCTACATTTCTACACAGGATGGGGGAGGACACATCTGACTGTTACTACATGTCTACACAGATTGGGGGGGCACAGCTGACTGTTTCTACATTTCTACATAGGATGGGTGGGGGCACACCTGACACTTGTACACACTTGCTATGACTGTACTAGTATGTCAAGTACTCCATTTCATTCTGTATTCTAACATATCATGCTGACTTGAGGCATATCAGTGTACTACAGGTCTTAGCTTTGACTGACCTACATATTAGTTTCTGACTTCCTATCCTTCAAAACTAACATCCCACTGCCTAACCTGCTGTAGTCTGTCTGTGTAGGCCGGGGGGGGGGGGTTAACCATAGGCATCATTCAGAGGTCATAGCACAACCTTTGTTTATGTTTGTCTACACCTGTCCTGCTAGCTGAGGTTGTTGTTGGGTATGTGAACCTGCCTGACTGGCATGTGTGAGTCATATGGACACACGCGGCCCAGCATATTTCCTGCAGTGGGTTTTGTCGCCCTGTGTAGTACTGGTTACTATGGTGACACCAGTATTGATTACAAATCTCATGGTGCCACTATAGGTGTCTACTATCTACTGGCATACCATTCAGCCACACGATTCCCTTACATGCTCACATCCATACCATAGACACCAGTAACACCACATTCTACTCCATTCAGCAACTGGTAGGTTGAGTGACTTACCTTGTGGGTGTCCCAGTATTGGGGATGGTGCTGGAGGCCTGCCTATGCCGGATGCATATAGTACACTCCCTACACATGGTTGAGTACAGGTAGTGTCATGTTTGGCATCCCTTTTACTGTGTGTGTGTGTGTGAGTCAGATAGAGGTGACATTTCCTGGGTCCCTCCTGTGTCAGAGTATGTGCTATGCACTGCCTCTTTTCCAAGGCAAGGGCATACTGGGCACACCTCCTTCTGCCTACTGAGGCAGGCTCAGGTTGTTCCACCTCCAAGTCACTCTGTGCCTGTGCACGCCTTGGCAATGGTGGGGGGCTGTGTGGCTCTGCCCCACTGCCCCATGCTGTTGCTGCCGCAGCTGTTTCCTCAGGATCATACTGTGTAGCATGGCACATACAATGACAATTTGGGTACATGTAGCTGGTGAGTACTGCAAGGCTCCACCAGATGTGCCCAGGCACCAGAGCCGTGACTTGAGCATCCCAACCACATGCTCTGTTATAATTCTGGTCTGTGCGTGTGCCTCATTATGGAGTTCTCGTTCGGGTGTGTGTGCATTTCTGATGGGTGTCATTAGCCACGGCTCCACTGCGTAACCAGCATCCCCCACTAGGTGCCCGTATGAGATGTCCACATTGGTAAATCTCTGGTACAGCTGGATCAGATGCCAGATTTGGGAATCGTGATAGCTTCCAGGGCAGCCAGCACATGCATTCATTGTCAAACATGACCTGGCAGTTGATGGAGGGTAAGCCCGTGCTGTTGATGTAGACCCTATCCCACTCACCAGGTTGTGCTTTGATGCATATGTGCATGCGGTCTATAGCACCCACTACTTCAGGGTTTTCTGCTATTTGGTGAAAGAGTTGCATATTGCTGGCCAATGCCTCATGGGTGTTGGGGAAATATACGTGCTCACCGGCATGTGCTGACATGGCATCCAGGAGCTGGTGGAGTACCCTGGATGCTGATGCCTGTGAGATCCCCATCATATCCCCAATTGGCCTTTGGAAGGTACCTGTAGCTAGTATTCATAGGCCTACACATACCTTGGTAGCCAGTGGGATGGGTTCCTCTCTGTTAGCTCTGTGTCAGACATGGCCGGCACAGCTCAACAATTTTCTGCAAGAAGTCCCTGTCTACCCTATAGTGCTCCACTATCTCCAGCTCATGTAGCCCCTGGTAGGTTACCCTGGGTCTGTACACTCTTCTCTGTCTCCTCACTGTGGGTTGGTCAACAGCATTCATATCCTCACTACCCTTAGCCTCTTCCACATGTTGTTGTATGATAGCTATTGCAGCCCCTATCATTTTGTTGTTTTGTTTGTTAAAACTTCTCTGCTTGTATGCACTGGTGGTGTAAAGTATGAGAAAAAACAGAGGGGAAGGTGTTTGCTTAGTTTATAGTAGTGTTTTGGACTGGGCTGGTCTGCTGCCTGTGTAATTGGCTGATTCTGATACATTTCACCTGCCAGCTATGCTAGTTCTCCTAGATTACCTTCCTACTGCTGTTTTCCCTTCCCATTGCCTTCCTGTTTAAGCCCAGGTGCTTGCCGCACAAACACAGTGCTCAAATGTGCACTGAGCTTCTATTTCCTGGTTTTCTTTTTTTTTCACTTTAAAACCCAGTGCGCGGCATGCACACCCACTTAGGCAATGTAAAGAGTGCTAGGCAGCTCAGACACACCCCTTGCTTAGCTGTGCTAAGCTAGAAACAAACCCGAGCCACAGAGCTCCAATCCTTACAGAATGCCGGACACACACCCCTATGATGTCAGCTAACTCCTAGGCTTGCACCAAGCTATTCCTGCTCTTACACTGTTGGGAGCCGACTAGTATGCAGGGGAAATCTGGGATTCATTATCATTCCCCTCATGTGCATAGGCTTGCCTGCTAATGCATAGTTACACATCCCACACTGAGCCTCCACTCTTAGCAACCACTATTCACTGGCCATGTTGTCTTCTACCTGCCATTGAGTATAATGGCACAATAGTGATTTTGGTTAGAATGCTTATTTTAGGTTTTTTTCTTATTTCCCCCCCGATCTCATTTGAACCCCACTGCCCTATGCTTAAACAGCCGAGATCAGCTAAAAAAAAAAAATAAAGGTTGACTTTTTTTTATTTGCATGTGTTTTCCATGCCAATGGCCTTCTAGTTGGCCATTGGCAGCTTTCTACATGATATCCACCCTTTAATTTGGAGTTGTCATGGCTCTGTTTTGTAATTTGCAGAAATGTACACCATTACTGGCGGAGTACATTTCTGCAGATTACACTAGTCCTGCATAGCCAGTTTCCAGCTTCCTGGATTGCAAATTCACCTCATTTGCATGGACTTCTCCTGCAAATGGGGTAATTTGCATACAGGGACTGAGTCCATGCAGGATTAGTGCAGGAGCGTTTGTGCACGCCCCTACAGGTTATTCCTGGATCACATGGAAGACATATTGCCTGCTGGAGCTCCTACACTAACCCTGCACACCGTGCAGTGCTTGGAGAATCCAGGGGAAGCATGTTGTGTTATTGTGTTGATTTGGAACCATAACTCTCAACTGTCTAGATTTTTACAGAATGCCCATATTTTTGGTCCATTCCTCATAAAATGTGTGGTTTTCTGGCAAATTATTGTTGACTGAAGTCACTAAATAAAGACATATATTTGAGTTTCAGACTCAATATGCTTCAGAAAAATGCATACTAACACAAGTCTTGTTATTCTAGTAACTTTCTAAGTTTATAACACCATTGTCTAAAATATGTCCCTATTTTGGGGTCCTTAGTACATTTTATCTGCTGATTTTTTTATTCCTTTGTCTCCTCATTACTTAGGGTCTATCCAAATTTCTTGAGGTTGAGAAGTATGTTTGGCACCTATATCATAGTATAACAGCTCTCATTGTAAATCAACATAAAAACTCTTGCTTATTTAATGTAGTTGACATTGATAAAATTGCTGCAAGTTCTGCTTGCTCATGCTCAAAATAGGAGCAAACTGAAATGTAAAAAAAGCAGCAACAGTTGCATCACTTTCTGTAATGTTCCTGAAGATACATTCTGTTATATGCTAAATGTAACTACCAATATTAAAAAATGGATAAAAAAGACAAAACCTTTAACTGGCAGCAATCCTCTAAATGTTTGTGTATAAATCAAAACACCTCACAGTAAAAGCTCATATTAGCTAACCAAAGTGCAATAATCACCAAATAAATCAGCAAAACACTTAAAATGAAAATCAGAAACATAAGCCACATTGGGTAAAAATCACTAACAGATGAGAAGCATGCTAATAATATGAAGAAAGAAAGAATGCTGAGAAAATATGTAACTTTAGGATACTATGCCACAAAATGAGTATGCCTGGGCAGGTGGCTAGAAAATTCAAAAAATAACAAACTGCTAAGGAAGAGACATTTACTGTAAATTCAAATCTGCATCCTGCAGTATGACTGCCAAAATTATTTCCATTCTTACCTATACTCAACAAAGTCCCCACCATCAACATAATTATTTTCCATTACAATCTTTCCAGAATGTGTCTGGAGCTAATGACTACTTCCCAAATAATTATTCAGTGTCAGAGTTGTAACACTTTTATCAAAAAATACTCAGCATTTGTAACAGTTAGTTGCTAAAATATTAAATTTGACCTCTGCAAACACAGCCTAATACACAGTTATGAAATGGCTGCAAGCTTACACCCCCATGTTATTGACTTATATAACTGCAATGAAGTAGGGACATTGATGTAACCAAACAAATTTCGTTTTACAAAAGAAATAGCAGACTGTCACAACACACTAGTGTTTGAGCTTAAACAAACATTTTTTCTTGCTTTTAACGTATCGGGTGATTTATCCAGTCTTATCACACCTTCTGGTAATGCCTGTGAATCAAGCTTATACACTAGGTTGATAAGAGTGGATAAATCACCTGATATGTTAAAAGCAAGAAAAATGTTTATTTAAGCTCAAACACTAGCTGTTTGAGCTTAAATAAATGTTTTTCTTGCTTTTAACGTATTGGGTGATTTATCCAGTCTTATAAAGCCTTCCGGTGGGTAAGGTAACGTTTGGTGCGATGTTGCAACGGAATACTAGCAGATAAAACTTAGAAAATACTGAGAAAAGAAAATAAGTGCATTCAATAACTTTTACCTCGATCAAACTGAAGAAACTGTAGTGAGCACTGTGTGAAGACAGGAACGTGAGCAATGAGTGTCTTGTGCCAGGTGGAACAAAAACAGGACTGGAATACAGCTTTGCACAGCTTTTTAAGGTACGTGAATGCAGAGGGTGTTATTGCTATGATGTCAGGACTGATGTCAGAAAATGGGAGGGGACTAACTCAACGATTGACAGTGCTTCATCTTCGGACCGAAGAAAAACAACTACTTCAGGAACGAGCCAGTGCCCCTTTAAGATTTATTGGCCTTCAGCTTTTAACATTTGGTACTAGTACACACTGTATCACAGACATCTGTGTGAAGGCTCATCCCCCAGCCTGAAAAGGCCAGAGCGTACTGTTGATTAATCTGGTTTCCATGAATACCTGACACAATTTACTAATTTTCAAACATAATATAACATAACATCCCTTAACTCCTTTAGCACTTACTTTGCCTTCAATTATCTGTCATTATGCCATGATCCCCTATTAATATTCCAAAATGTGCACGCTGATTGGCCAGCATGCATTGTAAATCGACTTATACTAATGGAAAAAGGTCCGGTCGCCCGGACTTTTCCATTAGTATAAGTCTTTAAACACTGTCTCGCTATGTTAAAAGAGTTTAACATAGCGACACAGGTTTAAAAAAAGCAACGGAGATCTCCGTTGCTTTTTTTAAAGCTGTCTCGCTATGTTAAACTCCTTTAACATAGCGACACAGTGTAAAAAGCAACGGAGATCTTGCTTTCTCCGTTGCTTTTTAAACCTGTCTCGCTATGTTAAATGGGTTTAACATAGCGAGACAGCTTTAAAATAAGCAACGGACATCTCCATTGCTTATTTTAAAGCTGTCTCATGTTAAACCCATTTAACATAGCGAGACAGGTTTAAACGGAGAAAGAAGATCTCCATTGCTTACTGTTTCTATGTTACATCGCTTAACATAGCGAGACAGCTTTAAAATAAGCAACGGACATCTCCGTTGCTTATTTTAGCTGTCTCGCCATGTTAAACCCATGTAACATAGCGAACAGTAAAAGCAACGGAGATCTTGCTTTCTCCATTGCTTTTGGCCATAGCTCTGATGTACTGCGTAGGCATGCGCAGTACATCAGAACTGCCACGGATACCAGCCAGCTGCGGAAGGGCAGCAAAGAGGCATTATACAATGCCATTATTTAAGAAAAGTAATTATTGCTTTTCTTAAATAATGTCATAGTATAATAGCAATAACCACTTCTGGGTGTAATGCGGATTTACCCACGGTTGTCTTTGTTTGGTCCCGGGCTCGGGACCAAACCATGCCAACCGTGGGTAAATCCCGCATTACCCACACCCAGGCGTGGGTTATTGCTATAGTATACCACAGTTTAATAATAGAGAGAATGCAATCTTAAGACACCTGAAATATAACGCTACTACTTATGTGAAACTATATCTTGTGTAATCATGCTTGTGTTTTTCAGTTTTCCTTTGACATACACATATAAACATTTTGACTCATTTGTGAAGAAACTACAAGTTAATATGCATTTTGTGAAGAATAAACATGAGACATAATAATTTTACATAACACATGTAACCACCAAACTATTTTTTCTGTATTCAATCTTTATCTGCTAGTGAAGTCCACCTGTCAGTTATCCTAGTTCAAAGTTGTTCTTCCAGATGGACTAAATCATATTACCTAAAAGCTTCTTCTCATTCATCAACTCAAACTTGGAATTTTATTAAGCTGCAATTCTAGGGATAATATATGATCTTTTTGTTGTCTAGAGAGAAAGTTTTTGACAGTCATCAATCAGCTTTTCCAGGTACATTTCATAGCATCTTACTATATGTCTGTCCTTTGACAGCTGAGCTACCTCATAAATTTAGGCAAAGCACCTCTTCTAAGATATTACTTTCTACCAGCCTCTGAAATGTCCAAAGCCAAGGCCTCCAACTCCACTATTTATTGGTCTGATTTAAGCACAGTTCTTAAACTGAAGTGGGCATGATCAGATAAGCATCTCTCATCAATTTTTACCTCCTCTATAGATAATAAACCAAAGCCCTGTAATAAAAACAATATTAACTCATAAGATAGGCAATATGCACTGCCTTTCCCTCGTTCAGGGCCTTGGTGACTTTCTCAATGAAATCAACCATGATCTACTTTTCATGAATCCGAATTGAGTTGGGTACAGAGTTTGGAGATTACCTATGTCCTTGTTAATAAGGTCCATAATGATTCTTTCCATGGTTTGCAGATGAGGCTAGTCAAGCTTATGGGACTATAATTCTTGGGGTAGGTTGGTGGTCTCCCTTTGTGCAGGGGGATAACTGTTGCTGTCCTCCATTCTGTTGGAACATAGTCAGCTCACAGGTTGTTGTTAAACAGATATCCAAGTGGGTCTGATAGGCCATGCTTTAAGGTGTTTAAAAGGCAACCTGTGATGCTGTCAGGTCCCATTGATGGCGTGTTTTTGGCCTTGGAGAGTGCCGAGATGACCTGCTCTCATGATATAATAGGTTGAAGAATGGTGGCAAGTACTCTTTGGGGGATGAATGCATGGGACAGGAGGGTGAAGTTTGCTCCAAATTTGTCAGCTAGCAGGTTGGCTGTTATGTGTTATGTATTATGCATTATGTATTATGTATAGTGTATGAGTGGTGCCATCTACAACCAGTTCAGTGCACAGCTGGGTATTTCCTTTTAGATTTTGGACTTGGTTGAAGAATGCCTTGTGATTATCATTTGCTAGGGAGGCTATTTTTGTTTTGTAATTAGCTTTGGAGGACTTGACAAGATCTCTAATTTGTTTGTTTAAGCTAGAGATGGATTTCTTCCTCTGCTGAGCCAGTTCCCTCTTGTCCTTGGACATTAGTTTCTTTCTCTTGTTATATAGCCTCTTTACAGTAGAGATCCACCAGTGTGGCTTGTTCTTTTTGCAAGACCTGTTTTTAATCCAGTCAGGTACAGCCGATTCTATACAACAGTTTAAGTAGTTATACAGGGCATTGATGTACACCTCTGCATAGGAGTCTGTGTTATCTGAGTTTGAAGGGGCTTTGAAACTTAGTAGGAGGTAATCTGTCTTTGAAAAATTCTTAAATGTTTTTGAGCATGATGGGGTATCTGGTCTTATAATTACATGAAATGAGACTGATTTATGGCCTGATCTTAACAGAGAGGGCATCACACAGGAAGGGTGCAGTGTTCTCTCATGTTAGTGATGTCCAGGACATTTGAGCCTCTTGTGGGTGTGCTGAGTAGCTGTTCCAGAGCATTTGCATTGACAAAATTCAAAAGCATCTGGCAAAGCATGTTTGTGGTCATGTATGTTTCCCAGTTGATGATAGGATAATTAAAATCACCCATGAGTAAGGTGTTGGGCTGCATGGCAAGTAATTCCAGTAAGTCCAGATATGTGGCATGCTTTTTCTGTTTCATAGTAGGGGATCTATAGCTAGTTATGATATAGTAGGGTATTTGCCTGTAGTTAATTGAACATAGAGTAGCTCAAGACAGTTATACTGTTTGACCGGTCTCAGGGTGTACTTATCCTTAATGAAGATGTATACACTTCCTCCTTTAGTTCTTTCACACTCAGTTTTTGGTCTGAATGTATGGAAGACATTGTAACCCTGCATGGCTGAGGTGCTTTCTGTACCTTTGAACCATATCTTGGTGACTGCACAGATGTCAGCATCTTCCAAAGTGAGGAGTGCTTCCAAGGAGTGCAGTTTCTGGTTTAGCCTCCTATTACTAAGCAGCAGTACCTTGAGTTTATTTAGAAAGGATTTTGTTATGTTGAGAAGTTGTTTATTTTGACAATGCCTAAAAAAGGCCCAATAGGGCTGGCTAATGCCTTTGCCAGTATAAAAAAGCCTAGAGGAGGCAGGTGTAGACCATTTATGGCAAAGCAGTGTGGCGTGTCGACTGTGTCTTCTCAGGCTGACAGATATTGGATCCCCTTGGACTGACGCCAAAAGATAAGCTAATTGCTAAAGTCAATCATTTTTTGTTTGTATTGTGGCACCGTCATTGGAGAAGGTCGACTGATGCTTAAGGATAGGCTTATACCTGCCTGTGACGCATAATCTGAGAGCTCAGTCATGTGTCTCTTCATATAATCCAGTGAGGTATGTCTCAGGTCATTCACCCCCCCCCCCACATGTACTAGGATGTAGTCATACTGGTACTTGTGCTTGTGTGACTTGAGTGCTTGAGTGACTTGACGGATGCTGCCACCTGACAGGCAGATACCCGTAACTCACTCCTTATCCAGCCTGGTGAGGGGAACATCCGTGTGTCTCGCAATGGAGTCACCTGTGACCAGTACATTAGCTTATGTGGTGTTATGCCTTATGTGCTTAATTGTTGAGACACTGTTGTGTTTTATTATGTGGTGTGGTTGTTTTTTGCATTGTTATGTGTGTAAGTGGTTTCTGTTTGGAAGGCCTTTGTTCTTTTGATAAGTTACTAATGAGTAGTTCTGCATATGTGGGTTTATATGTCTTGTCTTTATTTCATGTGGGAAGTGTGTGTTTGCTGACAACCTGTTTGGGATTCAATTTGGCCTTATGTGAGAGTCTTGCCTCCAGTTTCATAGTGTAACTACATCTCCCACATAAAGTATTTGTTTGTTTCAGTAATAAGTAGTTGTCAGTATACATGAGACGATTTATACGTTGCCTCAGGATGCCTATGTCTATAAGGCTGGCCAGAGAAATGATAGAAAACTGCCAAGCCATCATGAGCCATGGTAGCAGGCTCTTACTGTATGTTTTATTAGGGAAGGGAATGGGTTAATTTGACAGGACTGTGCTTGTTGCACCGATACTACAAGAGGGACCTATACTTTGTGTAGGCTAAGATTGATCAATAAGGCAATGCTGCTCAGTGGGAAACAGAGTTGCTCCTAGAGTAACAGGAAAGCTTGAAAGGGTTTCATTGACAGCTGTTCAGGGAAAAGTGAACTTTTAGGCTTTTGCATCTATACAGGGCACTGCTAACCGCCACTGCAAGGAGAGCAGCACAATGCAAATGCAAGGCTTAAATACAAGCAAAGAGAAGCAAGTTTTAAGATCCAAGCCACGGTGGTGCAGCGGTAGCATTGTTGCCTCAGAGCAAGACGTTCTCCCATTCGATTCTTGGCTGGAGCGCCTTCTGTGTGGAGTCTGCATGTCCTCTCCTCGGTCGAGTGGCATTAGAAAGACATGTGTAAATGAACGTTCCTTTGTTGAAGGTTGGGTGTCGAGCTGGCAGCTTGGCACCATAAAAATCTACTGCCAATCATTAGCGGACCAGAGTTCTGCTGTGGCGACCCCTAACCAGAAAAAGCCGAAAGAAGAACAACCAATCAGGAAACACGCAATAAGCCTTGCACCAGCAATCCCCATGATAGACAGGTTGGGACTGTAATGTTCGGAGTGTATATTGATCCAAATTTCCGGAGTACATGCCAAAATTCCACTACTATAATCACCCATTTACCTGCCTGATCTTCTCTCCTGTGTATAACTTTTGGATTCAGACTTCTTTTCAGCAAAATTATTATCCCTCTTTCATACCCCCTTGTGAGTTGCTATACCCAACCACCTGCCAGAACCTTTCCCCCATTTATTGTGCTTTCTTAATTAATTTTGTTTCCTGCAAGAAAATGTCTGCTGTTTCACTTCACCACTTTTTAAGACTCTTGCCCCTTTTAACTGGGTGGTTAATGTCTTCAACATTCCAAGACATAATATGTAACATAGATATTCCCTCTCCTCCCTTTCTTGTTCTAAATAATTCTGCAGACTCATTTTGATATGCCACATGTCACTAAAATAAAACTGTACACCATCCTTAGCACCTGTCCCTCCCTACCCCACTAATTATTGTCAACCACAAAATAATCCTCCTCTCCTCCCTAACATCCCAGTCTAGGGAAGCCTTTCTTGGCCCTTCATGAGGTCTATACTGAGTGCTGGGTTCTATTGTGATACCTGAGGCATGGCCCATTAACATCAATCATGAAAGTTATTCCCAGTCCTCATACAGCCAATAGTAAGACAAAACAACATGTACCAAATAAAAATATAAATTTGATCTAAAACCCCATGAAATTAATTGAAAGATAAAACATCATACATAAGGACCTGTTATCATAAAAAAGCTATCTCATGGACATCAGGATTTTGCCTCACACATGTAAAAATATCAAACTAAATTGAGGAACAATGTATTGATAAGGAAGAAAGTTCAGTTCACCTATTGTCTTGTCATGGAGATTAACAGACCATCCATCCAGAAGTACTAACCATGCATATTTGAAATGTAGACTAACTCTGATTTAGTTCAAAGAAAATTATTAAAAAATTATTAAAACCAAATATTAGATCTGCTATCTAAATCATCTGTAAGTGCACTTGTCTTCTTAAGTACAACTGATTGCCAGATGATAAGTCCCACTGGGGAAGAAACAGTAGGCCATTCTGGAAAGAGATGTCATGTTTGTAAATATACTCACATCAGATTCAGAATAAACTGGTTGGATTCCCTTGTAATACATATGGAAAATGAAGGAATCAAACTGTCATGGATCTTGAAGCTTTATTTAGCCAGGACCATATTGATAGGAGACTCCTTTTGGTTGATAAGGTACACAATGGCAAAACTTTTACTCTGCTTTTCTGACCATAACCTGTGATCATGGAGAACACCCTAACCACTGTCATCATTACTAGCTGCAAAACTGACATCTTCTACCCATTTCCTTGGTGAACACTCCTCTATGCCACAATGTCGGGATCTCTGGAATTTATCCTGGTGTGACATGTCTTAGGGGGTGACTGAGCTGATGAGGGACCTATGTCCAGTGATTCCTTTTCCACACTTTGGGTGTATGTGATTCAATAGTTGGGGCCTTTTATTTCCCACTAAGAAGGACCTCTTTGAGATCATCATCATCATGCCAATGCCCCCTTCATTCAGACCAGACAATGGGAACAGCAGAATTACCATGATAACGAGTTTGGTCAGCCAGTTCTTTTACTTCCACCCCTTTAAACCATGATAGTGTGCACTTTTAAAAGAACAATCAAGGGCCTGATACTCTCTGAGGATGTTTCAGGCTACAGTCAGGGTTTCCAAATACCTTCTCTGGCCCCTCACAGCTACTACTATTACTAAGGTTGTAGGATAGATGACCCACAAGATCAGTGATATATTTTTTCATCTCCCTGTGAATCTTTTTGAATGGTAACCTTATTAAAAAATAATTTGGAAAAGTCATGCTATATCTGGATTATTTAGCCATCAACTTTGATTCCATGAAGAAGGTAAGCATTATTCAATATCCAATCTTTGTCTGCAAAGCAATGTAGCTTACA
Organism: Protopterus annectens; assembly: GCF_019279795.1. Taxonomy (NCBI): domain Eukaryota; kingdom Metazoa; phylum Chordata; order Ceratodontiformes; family Protopteridae; genus Protopterus; species Protopterus annectens. Next base: position 2,366,516 of record NC_056738.1, read on the forward strand.
GATAATTTGTCTAGTGCTGTTATTAATGGGGATTTCCTACTCAAAAAAATTCATTAACTTTCCTAGTCAAGGTCATCTGGAGCATTAATAGTAGTCAAAGGTTTGATATAAAAATAATTAAACTGAGCATCTTTAACAGAAACTGATCTCCCCATCATTCAGATATTGCCTCAATGCTGATAATATTTTCTAGGTCATCAGTCATATAAAAGACAATTCCTTAGTTAAGTCCAGAGTATGTGATGCCTGGATATTGACAACTGATTCCTTTTTTTTTTTTTACCATGTTATGCAGATGGTCAACTTCTGATTCCAAAGAAGCTAAAAGTTCCTCTTGATTCCCTAGGCAGTGCTAAAGCCCTTGCATTTCAAGGGAGACAGAGTCCATCATTTTAAGATTTTTTAAACTATTTCCTTTTCTGATTGCTTACTAGTAGAATCCTCACTGGGGTATCACCCTTTGCTGAAGTAATAAGGCCATTTATTGTCCACAATTTACCAAAAAATTAAAAAATAATAAAGGAATATTGTGGACTGAGCTCTCGTAAATCACATCTCCATGATCAGGTGTCATCTTTGCTCCCCATAGGGCAGATGTTTTAGTAAAAACTGAGAAGGTGTCATTAGTACTAATCCTTTTGTCCAGCTGAGGTGCGTGTTGAATATACAAGCACAGTAAGTGTGATCATTAGACCTGTAAAAAATATAAGTACAAATGGGAGAATATATAGTAACTCTAATAGTACATAATTGTGGAGTATTTTTCTACTTTGATATATAGTACTCTCAATGTAGATACAGTAAATAGACAGATATCTGTTGTGGAGGGATGCAAAATTATTTACTGTGTTAACAGAATTCTAATTTTTTCTAGTTGAGTCATAATCTATTTTTGGAAGTGCTCAGACATTTTAATGCATGTATTTATTTATTTATTTAGTTATCTGTTGCATCTTAACTTCTAATAAGGTGCCATCTGGCTTCCTTCCCACTCATTCATAATGCTAGACAACATTTGTTTACAGTAATCTGCAGTTTTAACTCCTCTTAGCAGTTTAATTCCAGGAATCCCACCAACCAAGTTGTCAATGTACTTGTCATTCATTTTCCAGTAACAACATTTAGGCCTATTGAGCAGCAATTTCCTGGATCCCACTTTGTGGAACTTTTGTGTCTTCCACGGGTAAAAACAAGCAAGTCAGAAAAATATTTAGCATACCAGCTTTTTTTCTCAGGACTTTGAATGAATGGTGTAACTAAAACTGCAATTATGAATTAGAAACAAGAATTTTGCCAACTTTTACCATTTCTATCTTAACAGTTCCTCTTTCCTATTCATTTCCTCATTTAAGCAAATCTAGCTGTCTGTGAACATAAGTCAGTACATTATATGGATCACTCTGAAAGCTGCTATTCTGTCCATGAGTCATCAGCTGTTTAGGGCAGTTTATTTTGAATTTGTTAATTGGGGTTCAGCACTGATCCCATTGGATGTATTTCATTCTCATCTCAGAGATTACCTAGTTATGGCATTGTAAAGATCTACATCGTTTAGGAAGCTGTACACAACTGCACTACTGATGTTGCTTTTTTGATGGTGGCAGTGGGATCTTAGGTATCACTGCATGTAGACACTGCACTGAGGACAAAGCTTCTCCATAAGAAACATTTGTTTTCAAAATATTTGATGACACCCATTGTTAAATGTGTGAAAACTGAAGTATCAAGAAAATATCAGTGTGGGAGAGGAATGTGATACATAAAACAAATGGAACAAGGAAGAGTCTGTAACTATGTGGGAATAGACAAAAGATGGACAATACAACAGGAGCAAATGACAATGAGGCTTAATAAGGAATATTTGAGACAGTTAAAAATATCAAAAACTGCATTGATGTCTAGGAATAATATTTAAGATCTTTACCAGCTTGCTGTCCTTCTTCTAACTTCCAGTTTTGGCATGGCTGACTAACCCCAAAAATGTTGGATCAGTTGGATAGGAAAACAAAAAACTTATGCATGGTTAGCAAATGATATATAAAAAAATGTATGGCAAAATTATACATTTCTCAGTCTTAAGGAGATAAGGCCATCCTTGAAATGATCTATGTTTATAACAGAGCCATAACTAGGGTGGGATGAAAGGGTAACTGCCCAGGGTGCAAACTGTTATGTGGCGTGAACTGCAGATGTCGATGCAGTAGAAGTGGTGTACTGGCACTCACTTATCAGGGCTTCATAAATGAATGCTGATACTTCATTTGGATTTGCAGTGAAACTCAGTGCTTGCTAGTAAATCCAGCAAGAAATGCAGAAGGCTTTTTTTAATCCTCAAATTTGGGTTGAATGATGCCTATCAGGGGAACTACACAGTGACCTAGCTATGGTACTGATATATAAGGCTGCTGCTGTGGGACTGCATACATGTTTGTTAACATCGTCACATCCAAACATACTGATAGTTGTTGTAAACCATGAATAAAACAAGTGTAAGATAACATCCTTGCAGAGAATAGCAGAAGCATTTCAGAATGGAGTTTGCATTGAAATCAACCCAGAAGCAGACAAAACCAGAAAGTACTACAAAAGTGAAAAAAGAAAATAAAGATCATGATAAGAACAAAGAAAGAAAATTGGGTAGTCTAAAATTATGATGACAAATAGAGAGAATTTGTGAAACAACCACATGTTGAACAAGGTTTGAAGCATGACTGACTAAGGAGAGGTACATTTAAACCAAAAGCCGAAAGGCTAATAATGGCAGTTCACGTTAGTAGACTTAGTATATGCTGGTTCACAAAATCTACAGAGAAAGTGGGAGATAGGAACAAAAGAAGTAGCTGGGGTGGGGTGAAAGGGGTGGCTGAGCCAGGTACTATGTGTTAGGGCATGGGACTGGCAAATGCCAATGGTGCAAGACTGTAGTACTGGAAATAATTTTTGAAGTCTAGAGAAGTTCTTGGCTTCTGAAAAGAATGCTGATACTGCAACTACAGTGATGGCAGAAGCACTTCATGTGCAGCATTTTATCTGCAGCAAACCACTTGTAACATTTGTAATGCTTGGGGAGCAGGAGAGCTTGTTTTTCATCCTCAGCTTTGAATTGAGAGTGAACACCGTATTGGCAAGCTGCAAAGGGCCCCATATAATCTAGCTACAGTTACTTAGCATAAGATGCCTAGCCATACATACATATATATATATATACACACCTTTAAGCAGCCACACTAAAACATTTTTTTTTCATTTCCAGCATAGATGACAAATGTCCAGATTTGTGAAGAAATAGGAGGTCATATAGAACTGGGATTTTTATGGCACAGAAAGTGAGATTTAGTAATCACAGAGCAGCTGACAGCCATACTACTCAACTAGGATAGTTGAAGGATTTAATTTATTCAGTTTTCTTGGTTATAAATCCTTGGTTTCTTTCCATTTAAGCAATATTGCTGGATTTGAACATAGCAAAAGGGACAGTCTATTCAGTGATGGCTCTGATAATAGAACAGTACGGTGGTAAAATGAATTCTTTAGCTCTCTAAGATATTCCTTGGAAAACCTAGGCCATATAGAAGGACTTTCTGACTGTGATAGAAACGTGGCAATTGAATGAGATGTTTTCCACATAACTGCCCAAGTCTCATATGGCCATATTTGTCTGAAGAGGAGTAACATTTATAACACATGAGCTGAGAGCAGCTTCTTTGCCAAAATACTAATATGCTACATTTTTTGCATTTAGCTTGGACCATTTCTGGCACATAGAGTATCAAACGCTAATGTGTTTCACCTTTTTGCACTTAGCTTTTTGTATACCAGGTACATACATGTTCTAGCTCTTGCTAGAGCTGTCTTGTATTAGTGGATGAGCAGATAACAGTGCCCAGCTTGCAGTCTTTGGCAAACCTGGTCAATCACACTTATGGGATGTTGCTATTGATGTCTGCAACTACATGCCAAAGAGAGGAGAGCCTAACACTGATCCATGTGGTACCCCACTAGTTTATTAGGTTCACTGACTTACAAATGAAGTCCATTTCTGTTGTGGTTTTAAGAACTCTAAATATTTGGAGAAACAAAAAAGGGAGAAAGCTCGTCACTTAAATCTTTTATACCACATATTGAATAAAATTTGAGGGTGGGTTACACAGTACTCTAGATCTCGTACGTCCTACTTAAAGGATTTAAATCCCCACCGAGTAAGTTCTGTACTTATTGGAGGTATCACAGTGCCTAATAAGTGAGGCCTGTAAACAGCATTTAATTAGGGACAAGCTAACACCACTGACTTTCTTCCCTGGCCTATTTATGTAACCATCCTGGCCCACAGTGCACCGCATCTATGTTGGGTCTACCAGCTTTATCTCCTACCCTCCTCAGACTTAGTCCAGTACTGTTGGGGCTGGTTGTGGAGCCTAAGGGCATCCTGGGAACTTAGCCATCTCTGCTTCTGCCCTAGGGGCATTTTTTTATTTATATGCCTTAGACACTTTCCTGCCATGGCCTGCCTCCCATGTTAGTTGACTACATTTGAGGGTAACTCCCTTCTTTGAACTATGGCTTCCCAACATCACCAGTGAGTGTCCTCCCTCCTGAGATGGGCATGCCCATTCCTTCTTGCTGCTCCATCAGTTACCCCAGCTATTAATTGAATCCAGGTCAACTGGGCCATAGTTAGGGCTTTATCCCTCTACACTATTGGAGTGGCTCTATTCTTTTGAAATCTTGATAAAAGTTAAAGAGTTGGGTACAAAAACAAAGAAGTAGAATTTAGCATGGACACTAGGAGACCAAAAAAGTCAAGCTAATGTTGTAAAATAAATTGAAGTTCACGCACCTTATTGGGGTGAACCATAGGGGGCATAACAGCCATCAGTCCTAGGACAAAACAAAAATACTGAGGTTATTTCTGACTGGCATGTGATGTGTAGACATGAGAGAAGCATAAACAGCCATATATATGTTGTGCAACTAGCTGGCAAAATGCAGTAGCTTTTCTACTATGAATTTAGAGGTTTAAATTTCTGAAGCAGAATAGCATGATTATGGGTATCAAAAATCCTTTGATACATTTAAGAAGCACCGTTGGTATTTTTCTTCATCATCATATATTATTTTGAAAATCTGTTCTTTGACTTTGATTAGTACCTCACATCCAATTAAAGTTTTGGGCAAAACCAACCTGGGAATCTGCAAGGTGTTCCTTTATATTAATATGAGCAGTCAGCTGTTGATGAACTATTCTTCCTTAACATTAGCAACAGGCATACCTCTCAAATGTACAGATTTTCATAGAATATCTAGATTTATGCTTCATAGTTTTGGCCTGTTCCTCATAAAATTTTTGGTTTTCTGGCAAGTCATTGAGGATTTGAGTAACTAAATAATGACATATGTTTGAGTTTCAGAGTTCATATCCTTCAGAAAATGCATGCTAGCACACATTCTGTTATTGTAGCAACTTTTTAAGAGCAACATTTAAACTCTGTCCCTGTATTTAGTTCTTTGTCCTCCATTATTTTAAGCTTTGTCCAGATTTCTTATGCTAGGAAGTTGAGATGTATGGCAAGAGGGTTGCTTAAAGAACTGGGTCTGGACTTTTATTTTATTTATTTATATTTGCTAACTGGGTAGTGTTTGACTGGGTTGAAAAAAAAAACATTTTCAGTGGAGACCCGGGGAGAAAAGCTCCAGAACAAAAAGAACATTATTAAGGTACAAGCAGTAAAATTAGTTTAAGTAGTAAATTGCTAACAATATGTAAATGAGCTTAACAAAAATATAGCAAAATATAATAATAGAGTATACAATATAAACATGCATGCTTCAGGCATACAGGAATACATTTTTTTTGTTTACAATATATATATATATATATATATATATATATATATATATATATACACGAGTACATAAGTCATGTAGCTTTGCAAGGTGAGTCACTTCTGAAAGACCAAAACTGGCCATGTAGTTTTACAAGTTAGTTCAGCTGAAGGAACAAAGATTAATAAAGATAAGGTAGATAGTGGGATAACTCTATGTGGGATGAGTACTATTTGTGCTAATGTGTGAGATGAATGGGAAAAAATAGGAAGAATATTAGTTGGGAGCAATACAGGGGCATAGCCAATTATCATTTAAATAGTCTTTCAGGGTAGTTTTAAATGTGGACAGGTTGGGGTTTTTAGTTATCTGTTGAGGAAGGGTGTTCCAATCTTTGGCTATTTTATGGGAGTAGAGGGAGTCTCCGTGATATTTCTGAGACTGGGTTACTTTTAGCATTAGTTTGTTGGATGACCTGAGGAGTCTACAGTTTGTGTTTGGCTGGACTAGGTTTGATAGAGCTGGGCAGTCGGTAGGGTTGAATATGATTTTATGGGCAAGTGAAAGTTGTTTTAGTAATAATAGGTTGGGAAGTTCTAGCTAGTGGAGCTATCGAAGAGCAGTGCAGTGGTGTGTTCTGTGAGGGTGGTTGATGATAAACAGCTATTCTGTTATAGCAGGAGTCTAGTTTATTTAGGTCGGTTTTTGATAGGTTAGTAAAGACCTCAGAGCAGTATAGGAGTGTGGATAGCAAGTGGGATCTTGCAGTGGCCAGTCTAGCTTTTTGTGTAAGGTAAGGTTTAACCTTGTATAGAGCGCCTAGTTTAAAGTGGATTGTTTTGATGGTCAGATAGATGTGTTTATCAAATTTTAGTGAGTCATTTATGGCTACCCCTAGCAGCTTGGCCTGATTGGTGGGTTCAATTTTTGTACAGTTGTTAGACAGTATGGAGAGGGATTGGGTAATGGGTTTGGAAGATTTATTAGAGAAAATTATGAGCTTGGTCTTATTTGGATTTAGGATGACTTGGTGGCTGGTGAGGTACTTTTCAATGTCTTGGAATTATGATTGCTTTTTGTGTTGGAATTCTTGTGGGGAGTGGGCTGAGCAGATAAGGGAGGAGTCATCTGCATATTGAATGATGGTGGCATGTTGGGTGGCAGTATATAGGTTATTGGTAAATATTATGAAGAGGAGGGGCCCAAAGCCTTGTGGTATCCCCATGGTAACTGGTAATAGTGGGGTGAGGCTGTTTGCCCATTTAGTGGCCTGTTGACAGTCGGATAGATAACTGTGAAACCATGTTAATGGTGTGGTATTGAGACTGTAAGTGACAAGTTTGTTGAGGAGCAGCTGATGGGACACTGTGTCAAAAGCTTTTGACATATATATGAAAATGGCTGAGACTAATTGTCTTTCATTTTGAGGTGGCGAATGGTCTCTGTAAAGGTTATGAGGGCTGAGTTAGTACTGTGCTTAGGCCTGAAGCCCTGCTGGGTGCTGGAAAGTAGGTTGTTGGTAGTGAGGTGATTCATGAGTTGCTGGTGGATACATTTCTCTAGAATTTTGGCAAGGGGGGATAGAATGACAATGGGACAAAAGCTAGCTATCTCTCTAGATGGGTTGCCCTTATGAAGTGGTATGACATGAAAGATTTTCCATAATTTGGGATTGTGCTGTTCAGAGATAGAGAGGTTTATTAGTAATGATATGGGGTAGGCGATGGATGGGGAAGCTAGTTTTAGGTATTTGTTTTCAAGTTGTTCTGCAGCTAAACAACAGGGTTTTAATTTACATAGGAGATTTTTATGTAGGAAGTTGGAATGGGAATAAAGGAGAAGGAGTTTGCGTCATTAGAGGTAGGGGAGGGGACAGTGAGTGGTGGGATTGTTTTGTTGTCTAGGAGAGAAGTGATAGAGTTGATGAAATGGGAATTGAATTGTGAGGCTAAGGGCACAGAGGAGTTAGTAGTGAGGGAGGCAGGGGTAGGGGTTTTACCAGGGTTAAGGAGGTGGTTGATAGTCTGCCAGACATTTTGTGGATTGTGCTGGTATTTTTGTTGGCAATTAAGGAAATAGGTTCTTTTATCCTTGATTATAGTTTTCTTAGCATGGCTTCTAAGTTGTTTGTAAATAGTATGATTGTTGTTATTTTTGGTCATATGATATAGCAACCAGGCCTTACCTCTTTGTTTCATTGGTTGTTTTGTTTCTTTAGAAAGCCATAGTAGCTGATTATTTAATATTTCAAGGAATTTGTTATTGAAGTATTCTATAGCTAGGTCTAGTTGCGTTTTTTTAATGGGGACCAATTGTAGTTTTGTAGTAGTAAATTGAAGGTGTCAGAGGAGAAATATTTTTTGCTGTGGGTGTATTTGTATGAAATGCTGGTTGGATATGTGTTTTCTTCCTAAGTAGAAATGTAGGGGCATGATCACTTAGTGTGACTGGTAGACAGCCTACCTGGTACCTGTGGTTTGGTTTGTTTGTTAAAATCAAGTCTAGAAGTGATTTTTTATTTGATTGCTTGTCGATGCGGGATGGGTATTCAATAATTTGAGTGAAGTTGTATAAGTTTCTAAATAAGGTAGGGTAGTCGGAGGAGCAGGAGAACCAGTCTAGGTTGAAATCACCTAGAATGATCGTTTCTTGGGATAGAGAAAAAGATGACCGGGATAGGAGAGATTCTATGGTGTGCAGGCTGTTGCCTGGTGGTAGATAGATGGCTATGATGTTAATGGATTTGTGAGGATTAATTTTGAGGTGAATGATAAGGTGTTCAGCATGAGAGATGTCTGGTGGGGAACAGTTTAGTTTTTCTATAGTAAGTGATTCTTTAAACATAATTACTGCACCCCCACCACATTTGTTTAACCTGTCCTGTCTTACAATATTGTAACCATTTGTAGTAATTTCAGAGTCTTTCATGTGGGGCTTTAACCAGGTTTCAGTTATGACTGTATTGTCTGGGGAGTAGGAGGCAAGGGTGGCATGGAATTCAGGTAATGTGTTTGCAAGGCTTCTGAGATTAAAGCATGTAATGAGAAGGTCAGAGTTACTGGTAATAGGTAAAGACGTATAGGTAATGGTGTCTGTGAGATTTTGGGTGGATGTGGAGGAACAGGAGCTTGGTGGTAATGGGTAGGTTACATGGGAGGTACAGATGGGCCCAGGATTGGGATGGATATCTAATTGGAGTTTTATCGTTGTTAGAGAGTACAAAATGAGGTGCTTCAGTTTGGCTATAAGTTGGTTATACCTGCAGAAGGACAACTGAGTGTTGCTGTGTTGTATATGTCTTGAAGGGAGAACATTAGTATTAAATCTAGGGAAAGTCTTGGTGATGATATGATAATAAGGTTTGCATGGGAGGTGTGGTGAGGTGTATGTGAGTGTTGGGGATAGGTGCTTGGTGAATTTGAAGTTATGGGAGTTGCTAGCATAGTAAGCAAGGAGGAAGATGCATGGTAAAGTGTTGTAGAGCAAGCAGTTTTGACCTTTCATTCTGATTGGAGAGTGGGTATGGAATCAGGAAGTGAGGTATAGGAAAGTAGAGTGTAGCATGGTATTGTGAAAGGTTGAGTCTAGGTGGGGTTATTGGGGAGGGAGTTGTGTATAAGATTTGAAGTTAGAGGGATGTGGTTAGCTGATGCGAGAGGGAAGTGGATTTGAGAATTGTACAGGGGTGTGATTAGCTTAGGTATAAAGGAAATGAAATAGGGGTGTGTGGGAAAGGGGGTAGGAGAACACACTGGGCCTGAGCAAAGGGGAGTGGAGCCAGCTGATCTCAGGTAGGAGTGAGTCAGACAAAAAACAATCACTCAAGCCAAAGACTGGCTGTAGGTATGTCTGTTTGGAGAAAAAGGTACCTTGCCTTTCTGTTAGTTTTTATTTTCTTTTGAATATATGCATGACCTTACAGAACACAAGTAATATCTTTATTGCCTACGATGTGCCGTTTAGCCAATTCAGAAACCTTGTGCTGTGTATTTGTACTTATGTCAACTTTAGTGTGTTTGGCTTAGTTGGGAGTGAGGAGCAACTACTAAAAGGGTATTTGACTGCATATTAAGGATATTTGCAATTAAAGATTACAAGGAATGCTAGCTTGTGAATTGGGGTGGGGGGGTGGGGGGTGGCAGCTGCCATCCCTGGCCTACAGTTAACAAAAATATATTGTAATATACTTTGGTGAGCTTTTTAAGTGAAGGTCTATTTGACTTTATGGACATAGCAGTGTCAGCATGTGTTATTAAGGTTTTAATGAATTCTTTTTTGTCACTGGATGCTTTTATGCATTTGTGTCATATTTAAATTAATGATTTTTTGGTTGTTTTTCATTGAAATCTGCAGAAGGGTCGCACCTAGACATGAAAGCACATATTCAATAAATGATCCCTACAATAGTCATGTGTGTGCCTCCTTTTATTGCTTTTTGGTCAGTTTATCTTTTCTTGAAAGGCACTTTATTCTCAGGAACTTTTGTTTCTTTTTGTTTATGGAACTATATGTCTGAAACCCCAGCATGAAAGTAATTTGTATAGTTGCACTGTTACATGCATTTCACTGCAAGTTAGCTTCCCTCTCTCTGGGGACTTCAGCAGACTGCTGAGGGTATTGAAATGGGATGGCAGGCAACTGGCTCCATCCATTTTGGGACTGCTCCCCCCTTACAATTCTGAAAATGACAATGAGGAAGGATATAAGGGATATATGCAGTCAGGAAACAGAAAACTCATCATTAATGTTCTTTTTTCAGGGTCATACACCTTACAATCCAACACTCCAGATCTCAGTGAGTCTAAATTATTGTCATCCATGCTACTTGTTGCTAAAAAGTTTAATAATGATGCATAAATCTACTACTTCCCTACAACCTCTGGGTGATGTATTGGAGTTATATATGACATTTGTAAGCCAGAATACCCCATACTCCCAATAAACAGACTATTATGCAGTTTAGGTCTTGGTAAACATGTAACAAACTTGTTTCTTCTAGCCAGATCTTTATAGAAATAACATTTGAGAAATATCAGATGGCTTATAGACTGGCTCATCTGGACATATCATTATGTCGATCATTAAACAAAACAATATTGTACTTTTCCCCTCTGCTATTTCACTTCCCCTTTTTCCATTTCATGAATTTTCCATTTGTGTTTTGTTGTTTTGGTTCTACTATTCTGCAATGGTCAGAGTTAATATAATTTTCAAAATTTGCCTTGTTGTAAGAAATCATATTTTATATCTTTGCCACTACATCATTTGTCACCTTTATTACCTTTCTATCAGACTATAGCTGCTCTGTTCTACAGAGCACACTGGGATATACAAAATATTTCTGCACTATTTAAAATGATTTTATAACAACTCATATTGCACCATGCCAGTGTAGATCGCATTGCACCAGACTGTTGTGTGCCATAAAACCTTATCCTGTATTATAGTATGCAACAGTATGCAACAGAAGTACATCTGTGCACTAAATCACCATATCAGCAGATGTAACACGAGCAGGATCACTGCTGCTTGATTTGTATATATTAATGGGATGTGTGCCTGAGGTAGATATCTGCATTATGCCAGATTGTTTAGTAGTCAGATGTCAGCAAACTGGATGAGATTGCATTCATGAACTGTGTTCAATTGGGAGCAGCTCATTTATGGGGAATACACCCCCTTTTTGTTTTGCCCTTGCAAGAAACACAAGAAGACTGCATCAACAAATTTTACTGAGGCAGCCTAATGACGTAAATATAAGAATATTAAAGTGATACGAGACACATCCTACTGCTTATATAGGTCATAAACTGCTGCAACATATATAAAGAATAAGATACATGAAATGTTTCTAAAGATAGGTAGAACTATCAAAGGTTTCTATTATAAGCAATCAAATTATGATTTCTCTAAACACAATTCCATAATCCTAACACCTTAAAAATGCTTGTCACATGTAATAACAGAGATTGAAAAAAAGTGTTTTGCAAGAGTGATACCCCCTGCATCCACCACACATGAGGGCCAAGCTCCCTGTTCACCCAAATGTATATATACTAACTACGTGGTGGCTGCACAACAGTTGAGAAAATAACCCCCCCAAAAAAAAGTGCACAATGGTTTTGTATCACTCCCAGACTTAAGCAGTTGTGATTGTTCAGTTGCATTCCAATTAACTGTTCCAGGGGATTTACAAGGAAGTTTACCAGCTTGGTACTCAGCAGATGGCACAAAGAAACAATATTAGGTTGCAAGGCAAAGACAGGAAGATAAAAAAAAGACTCATCATGCATCATTTATAAGGGGCACCACAGAAGCTTGACTGCTTCATACACAATCTACAAAGAAAGAGGCACAGGAACCCACTGTGGAAGAAATAAGAACAGCACTAAGGAAAAAAGCCATGGAAAACAGCAGGCTCAGATGAGTTCACAGCAGATATGATTAATATGTTGGGTGAGTTAGGGGAGAAAGGGCACCTGACAGTACTAATAGCAGAATGAAGTAAAAAGCGTATCCCAGATAATGGGAAAATAAGCATTTTAGTGTCAGTGTACAAGCACAAAGGGGACATTCACAACTGTGGTTCGTACAGAGGTATTAAACTCCTATCACATTGCATGAAAGTTCTGCAGAGGATGACTGAAAAATGAATATGTAAAATAATGGAAACTAAGATGGGAGATGAGCAGTGAGATGAAAAGAAATACTGCCAGCCCAGCTAACTGGAATTTTGTAAGTAATTATATGTCATTGGTGAATATTGAAATGATTTAGATAAGATGCTTATGTTACGAATGTATTAGAAATGTATGTCATGTGTATATCAAACTGCTTGTACAGACATGTGTGTTGAAAAGGTATTAGCAGAGTGCTGATTGAAATGTAGCCACAGTGTGCTCTGTTGTAAGAGAGCAGAAGTGCGCGTGCACTATTGTAACTGTTTAAATGTATATATTTTGACAGTGAAATTGTGACACAGCAGGTTAACCTCAGTGTAGTAAATTTTAGAAAAATAACTGAAATTAAATTACTTTATGGCTAGGACATAAAAGATGGTATCTTTCAGTTTTCAATGCAGCAAAAGACACAATGTCTGTACTAGGAAACTTTCTATATTGTCTTTAGGGTGAATTAATTACTGGTCTTGAAAGTGTGAAGGAATGCAATTGTTTTATGACTTTCGGCATCTGCCAGAAATCTGAGGAGAAGTCCTTGTCTGTATATTTTTACAGGTAGATGTTAAATACCACCAGCTTCATCAATGGCTGTTTGGCCTGTTCAGGTGACAAGAAATGATGTCATTCTGAAAGCTATCCCAGCAGTAATATTTTGGATATTAATTTGCGAAGTCTGTTAGTGAGACAGAGCTCTCTATAGTCTGTGTTGGACCTGACAACAGCATTAAGAACCAATCACCACATCTGCCTTACTCTAATGAAGTAAGTTTCTAGGGCACAGTATAACTCTCATAGATACAGTCAGGAATATAGTAAAGCTTAGTTTAGATGTTTTTCTTTATTTATTTATGACTGTACTGCAATGTTATTTTAAATATTTCCTATGATTTTAAACTCTGATGTCACTGTGAATATATATTTAGCATTGTATTATTCTTGTATTTTTTTATTATTAAATATATTTAAACCTTTCATTGTGGCTGATCTGTGTAGAGATATGTTTTAAAAGTATTTGTATATTTATTTGGTGACACTGTGGGCACACTCCTAATAGCTTTGCTTTTGGTCAAACTACCATTTTTTTAATTAGTATTAATGTTACACAGTAAGATTGGACACCATTTGTTAAGGGCCGTAAAGTAGCTGATAAGGGATTCTGGTGGCAGTGAAAACTACCTTATAGTCTGGGTAAAAGGGGGCATACCCTTTCCCAGGTGTGTGTGTGTGTGTGTGTGTGTGTGTGTGTGTGTGTGTGTGTGTGTGTGTGTGTGTGTGTGTGTGTGTGTCTTGGAGCATTTCTAGCCATAGCCCATGATGTTCCCTTTGCAGGTCATATGGGCATAAAGTGTTTCAAGAGACGTATTATGCAGAACTTTTATTGGCCTGGGATTTTCAGGGATGTAACAGGGTACTGCAGGACCTGTAAACAGTGCCATTAAGTAGGCATGGCAGGAGACAAGGTCAAAGCTCCTTTGATGCTTTTCCCTGTGATTGAGGAGCCATTTCAGAGGGTAGGTATGTATATTGTGGGGCCTCTGAGTACCCCAAGTTATACAGGTTAAGAAGTATATCCTAGTGGTAGTAGATTATGCTATCAGATACCCTGAGGTGGTGACTCTGTCCTCCACTGAGGCAGAAAAGCTAGCAAATGCTTTGTTAGAAATTTTCAGCAGGGTAGGTTTCTCAAATGAAATACTGATTGACAGAGGTGCCAATTTCATGTCAGACCTACTGGCTTGTCTGTGGGTGCACTGTGGTATGAAGCACCTAAAGATGACCCCCTACAACCCCCAGACTAATGGTCTGGTGGAAAGGTTAAGCTCTACACTAAAGTCCATTACATAGGCATTTGCAGACCAGTTTAAGAGAAAGTGGGAGAAATATTTGCCCCACCTGTTGTTTGCTTACAGAGAGGTGCTTCAGGAATCCACAGGTTTTTCACTGCATGGGCATTGGGTGAGGGGACCTCTAGATTTGATTCACGATGTGTTGTCGGTTGAGTGTGAATCCCACAAACAGTCTTTTGTGCCATATGTCATAAATCTCAGGACAAGGCTCAGGGAGCTCATGGGCTTGGCCCAGGAGAAGTTAGCAGAAGCCCAACAGCAGAAAAAGGTCTGGTATAACAGGAATGCTCAAGAGAGAGAGCATGCTCAAGAGAGAGAGCATGCTGTAGGGCAGCAGGTTATGGTTCTCATTCCTGTCAGACACAATAAGCTGCAGGCAGCTTGGGAAGGACCCTGCAAAGTGGTAAGGAAGATCAGTGATGTTAACTATATGGTAGAACTGCTAGGCAGGAAGCAGGGGCATAAGCTGTACCATGTTAACACCACAAAACTGTACCATGATAGGGAGGCCCTGGTGCTAAGTATTTGCAGTAGAAGGCAGGAGGAGTCTGAGGAGGATCTATGGCTACAGGGAGCCAGCCAGCAAAATTCCGAGTTACTATGGTGGAGCCAGGGGTTGCAGACATATGGTATGACAGTGTAACACTGTAATGGGGTCAGCAATGCTAAGGCAGCTGGGATCTCAAGACAGGGAATGGGGTAAGGTATTCCCACATAGGCTCATTCTTCTCAAGCAATGTTTCTCGAGGGTCACTTGGAAAACTAGCTTGAGTCTTCGAATGGGGGCGAAGAAGTGTGACAAAAGGAGATACTGCCAACCTACCTAAATGGAGTTTTGTAAATAATTATATGTCACTGGTGAATATTGAAATGATTTATTTAAGATGCTTGTGTTACAAATGTATTAGAACTGTATGCCATGTGTATACCAAAATGCTTGAACAGATGTGTGTGTGTTGAAAAGGTATTTGAAGAGTGCTGTTTGAAATGTAGCCACAGAGTGCCCTGCTGGAAGAGAGCAGAAGTGTACATGCACTATTGTAACTATTTAAATGTATATATGTTAACATTGGAAACTGGGATACAAGAGGTTAATCTCAGTGTAGTAAATTTTAGAAAAATAACTGAAATTAAATTACTTTATGGCTAGGCCATAAAAAGATGATCCCCAGGATTCAGCAAGCTCTGCACGATGTGCAGGAATAGTGCAAGAGTTGCAGCAGGCAATATGGCTGCTGTGCAGTCAAGGAATAAACTCATGGGATGTGCATGAGCACTCCTGCACTATTCCTGCATGGACGCAGCCCCTGTATGCTAATTACCTCATTTACTGGTGACAATCATGCAAATGAGGTGAATTAGTGATCTAGGAAGCAGGCAGACGTCCATGCAGGAATAGTGTAGACTGAAGAAATGTATTCAGCCAGTAGCTGAATACATTTCTACAAACTACAAAACTGAGGCATGACAGCTCATACAAATGCATGTATTGGAAGGGTTAGGCATGCCAAAGACCAAATATATGGCCATAGGCATGAAAATTAATTCAAAATTATAAAAATTAACTTTTTTTTTTTTTTGTTGGCCGATTTCAGCCGTTTAAGTGCAGGGCAGCGGCATGCAAATGGGATTGGCCCGAAAATAATAAAAAAGCTGGAACTAAGGTTTTAAACCAAATCAAAATTTTGCCATAATACTCAATGGCATGCATAACACAACAAGACCATGCATAACACAACAAGACCATGGAATAGTGGTTGCTAAGGAGGAAGGCTGAGTGTTGGTTTTGTAACCAGGCATTAGCAGTCAATCCTATGAAAATGAGGGCAATGATACTGAATCACAGATTTCCCCTGAGTGCTAGCTTGCACCCAACCATGTAGGTGCAGTAATACCATGGTGTAAGCCTAAGAGCTAGATGACTTCATAAGGTGGTGTGTCATGCATGTTGTAAGCTTATTGGAGCTCTGTGGCCCGTGTTTGCCCTTAGCTAAGCACAGCTAAGGAAGGGGGTGTGTCTGAAGCTGCCTAGCTGTATTTACATTGCCTAAATGGGTGTGCATGGCGCGCACTGGGTTTTAAACAAAAAAATATATAACCAGAAAATAGCAGCTCCATTCACATCTGAGCACTGGGTTTGTGCGGTGTGCCTCGGGGCTTAAACGTGAAGGCAATGGGAAGGGAAAACAGCAGTAAGAAGGTAATTAAGGAGAATTAGCATAGCTGTCAGGTGAAATGTATCAGAACCAGCCAATTACACAAGCAGCAGCCCAGCCCAGCACACTACTATAAAATATGCAAACACCTTTCCCTCTGGTTTTTCCCACAAACTCTACACCACCGGTGTACACAAATGGGGAAATTTTACCTAACAAAGTCAACGAAATGATAGGGGCTGCTTTCTCTCTCATAAATCAATATGTGTAAGAGGCTAAGGTTGGTGACAATGAGAATGCTGACGACCAACCCACAGTGAGGAGAAGAGTGTACAGACCCAGGGTAATCTACCAGGGGGCTACATGAGCTGGAGATAGTGGAGCACTATAGGGTGGACAGGGACCTCCTACAGCAAATTGCTGAGCTGTGCCAGCCACGCCTCACACACAGAACCAACAGAGGGGAACCCATCACAGTTTATACCAAGGTATGTGTAGGCTTAAGAATACTAGCCACAGGTATCTTCCAAAGACCAACTGGGGATATCATGGGGATCTCACAGGCATCAGCATTCAGGGTACTCCACCAGTTCCTGGATGCCATGTCAGCACATGCCAGTGAGCACATATATTTCCACAACACCTGTGAGGCATTGACCAGCAATATGCATCTCTTCCACCAAATAGCAGAACACCCTGAGGTAGTGGTTGCTATAGACTGCATGCACATAACATCAAAGCACCACCTGGTGAGAGGGGTAGGGTCTACATAAACCACAAGGGCTTTGCCTTCATCAACTGCCAGGTCATGTGCGATGCCCAAGGCATTATCATGAATGTGTGTGCTGGCAGCCCTGGAAGCTATCACGACTCCCACATCTGGCATATGAAGCAGCTGTACCAGAGATTTGGCAATGGGGACATCCCATATGGCCACCTAGTGGGGGGGCTGGTTACGCACTGGAGCCGTGGCTGATGACACCCATCAGAAATGCACACACACCTCAACAAGAACTCCATAATGAAGCACACTCACAAACCAGAATCATAACAGAGCCTGTGTTTGGGATGCTCAAGACATGATTCTGGTGCCTGGACATATCCGGTGGAGCCTTGCAGTACTCTCCAGCTACATGTACCCAAACTGTCATTGCATGCACCATGCTACACAATATGATGCTGCAGTAACAGCTGCAGAAGGAACAGCATGGAGCAGGCCACACAGCCCCCCACCATTGCCAAGGCCAGCACAGGCACAGAGTGACTCAGCAGAGGAACAACCTGAGCCTGCCCCTGTAGGCAGAAGGAGGAGTGCCCAGTATACCCAGGATTTGGCAAAGAGGCAATGCATAGCACAAACACTGACACGGTAGGAACCCATGGAATGACACCTCTCTCTGACTCGCACATACAGTAAAAGGGATGACAAACATGACACTACCTGTGTTTAACCATGTATAGGGAGTGTACTATGTGCATCCGACATAGTCAGCCTCCAGCACCATCCTCATTTCTGGCACAGCCACAAGGTAAGTCACTCTAACTATCAATTGCTGAATGGAGTAGTATGTTCTGCTACTTGTATCTATGGAATGGATGTGAGCATGCAAGGGAATTGGGTGGCTGAATGGGAAGGCAGCAGATAGTAGAGACCTGTATGGACAGCATGAAATCCATAACAAATACTGGTGTCAACATAGTAGGCAGTACTAGACAAGGTGACAGATCCCACTGCAGGACATGTGGTAGGCCAAATGTGTGTCCATATGACACACACATGCATGTCAGTGAGGCTCACATACCCAACAACAGTCTCAGCCAGCAGGACAGGTGTAGATGACCACAAAGAAAGGCTGTGCTATGGCCTCTGATTGATGGCAATGGAGAACAGCCCCCCTCCCGACTTACACAGACAGACTACAACTGGTCAGGCAGTGGGATGTTAGTTCTGAAGGGTAAGAAGTCTGAAACTGAAATGTAGGTCAATAAAACCAACGATCTGTACTACACTGATATGCCTGTAGTCTGCATGATAGGTCAGAATACAGAAAGAAATGGAAGCCAAAAGAGTACCTGAAATACCAGTATGGTCATAGAACATGTTTACAGTTGTCAGGGGCTCCTCCCCACAATCATACGTAGAAATGTAGTAACATGTACATGTAGGTATAATAACAGATTACCTGAGCTGGCCAAATTAGCAGCATAGATTGTTGCACATGTACAATATGCAGGGCTCTGTGTGTTAGGTTATTGTGTGTTGCATATTGTGTGAAAGTAGGCATGGAGGGTTGTGTCCTGGTGGCCAATTGCCAGTACTGTAGATGGCAGGGCCAAGTTCTAAAAACTGCAGTCCCAAACAAAATGCATCCCAGCAAGAACAAATCCAGCAGTAATCCATACTAATTGTTCAGATGTAATATCTGTCACCATCTGAAAGATGGACATGGCATGAATGTGGGCCCAGACATACACACAGTACACAGGTGGAAGTACGCTAGACAGAGAGTGTATAAAATGTTACTGTCAAATGGACACACCTTTGGAACTTTACATACAGGTTAGCAGCACATTAGTTGTTTGTGTAGTATGGAATATTGATGTAGTCTGGCCAAACACTGGCAGACCACAAAAGGCACAGTTATGAAGTACTGAGAGACCGCTGATGTCCCAGCACAAGCCAGCATAAGGGGAATGCCCCACATATATATGTGAGTCAGCTGCAAGTAGCTTCCATAGCAAACATTTACTCAGCTCACCCCATCATCAGCCACAGGTTCCTCACAGGTCATATCCCTGCTGTTGGGAATGAGTACAATATGACCCCCACTTTTGTATGGGAATACCCACAAAATACTGCATGCTGAAGAGGTTTCCCATGCAGGTGTGCCCCTAGCTGTAAGCAGGACCTTGCTAGCATCCACATCAATGGATTCATAAAGACAGAATCTATTGCCATTAACACCTTGCACACCTACCCTGCCACCCCAGGGGAATAGAGTGGGTTGCAGCCTGGAACTGTAAGAGTGACAAAATGCACTGTCCTGCTACAGATGGCCTGCATCACTACCAAATGCCCTACAGTCCTCTGTCAAAGACCTGTGTCTTGCACATACTGCCAATATATGTTATCTCATAGAGTCCCAAATAACGACATAACATAGCTCACAGAACACAAATGCAAGGCCATGTCAACAAATCCCAGTAGCATGTCCACCATGTCCTACTGCATGAACTGTGGACCAACCTCTAAATACTGTTGGAATGAAGTGAGAACTATAGAGAGGATACTTATCAGATATCACTTGCATAATGTTAGGAAGAGGATAGAATAATGGGGGGTAGAAGCATGGATGCCATGGAGTGTGTGTGAAGTCTGAAACTCTGATGTGTGCCCATACTATCCCTGCCTGCAAACACAGGAATGGGTGGCTACAAACCTGCTCGTAAACCACAATGTAAAGGGGTAATGACCAGATATATGAGCCCTGCCTCTGGATTACCTGTGTGAAACTGTACAGCTGAGAGGTATGGTCACAGCAGGATATGGCCATTCTGTCACGGTGATATACGTACAAGCATGGGATCCTCAGCCACCACAGTACCAAGTTGCTGGACTATTTACACAGACCCATCAGCAAGGGTCTGCAGCTCCCCCTCCAGAATGGCATGATTGTGCAAGAATGTGTAGGCTGCAGACCACAATATTGGACACTGATTCATTCATCTTGTATTCCCCAGGAAATTACTGTGAGCAAATACATATATCTGTCAGTAGTTGATGACATAATACATCAGAGTGTAAAACAGTACATATATCTGAATATCTCTGCTAACATCAAAACCATGTAGCAGAAGCAGCACAGACACAATTAGTTACAGTATCCCACAGTCATTTGCCCATTGTGACCCCATATTGTTAACCTATCTACAGATATCCTACAGAAACAGGCTGCAAGCTGTAGGTGTAGAACACGAATGCCTGCAAAAGAGTACAACTTACCTGGAATGGATTTGCATGTTCAGTACAGAAGGACATACTGGGTGTGCTCCCACACTTACAGAAATGAAGCCCATGTCTGGCAAAAGCAGTGGACTATACATATCTGTCAGTCGCAGATGTCTGTGCACACACTCCACATTGCGCACCAGTCTTGCTTTGCACACACATTGGATAGGAGTACACACATATATCCAAGGTCAACCCACTATAATAGGTCAAACATACACAAACGTAGATGTGGGGAAGAGAGAGACAGACAGTGACAAAGAGTTTCCCAACATGAGGCCTGTCCCACCCACCACACATCCAATTGGTCAATATCACATGACGTGCCAATGTCTTTCACTGTAGACATTTACTTCTGGTAGCCCTCAGCACTATAATGTCTGTGGTGCTTGTGATAACTGTGTAACATGACAGTACAAGTCATTATTCATCTAACAGTTGTATACACAGTCCTGTCAAATGTAAAGTTGTGTGTGACTGAGTGTTGTGTGTGTTTTTCTAGAGGAATGGTTTATGGCCCATTCACACACACTGCCCTCCCCATTGCCCTAGTTTAGCTAGCCTGCTGATGTCAGTCACCTTGAAATACCCCTCTGGAGAGAGATCACCCCTATAAGCTCTGTGGAATGTGCAATAACTGTGTAATGCTATAGTGTGATGTACTAGTTAGGTAGGATTTCTAATCCCAGACATAGCAACTATGTGTGTACGGTCAATGCTTTTGAGGCCATTCACAGTCACTACACCTCCCATTGCCCTACTTTAGCAAGGCTCCTGATGTCATTCACTTTGAAATACAGCTTTGGAGAAGGGTTAGTCATATAAGCTCTGTGGTGCATGCAATAACTGTGTAATGCTATAGTGTGATGTACTAGTTAGGTAAGCGTTCTAATCCCAGACATGGCAACTGTGAAACTCTTTGTGTGTGCTGGGATCAGTGCTTTTGAGACCATTCACAGTCACTACACCTCCCACTGCTCTACATTAGCAAGGCTGCTGATATCATTCACCTTAAAATACACCTTTGAAGAAGGGCTAACCCTATAAGCTCTGTGGCACATGCTATAACTGAATAATGCTATAGTGTGATGTATTAGTTAGGTAGGAGTTCTAATCCCAAATATGGTAACTGTGAAACTCTGTGTGTGTTTGTGTGTGTAGGGATCAATGCTTTTGAGACCATTCACAGTAACTACGCCTCCCACTGCCCTACATTAGCAAGGCTGCTGATATCAATCACCTTGAAATACACCTTTGGAGAAGGGTTAACCCTATAAGCTCTGTGGCGCATGCTATAACTGCATAATGCTATAGTGTGATGTACTGGTTAGGTAGGAGTTCTAATCCCAGACATGGCAACTGTGAAACTCTGTTTGTGTTTGTGTGTGTAGGGATCAATGCTTTTGAGGCCATTTACAGTCACTATACCTCCCATTGCCCTACTTTAGCAAGGCTGCTGATGTCATTCACCTTGACATACACCTTTGGAGAAGAGCTAACCCTATAAGCTCTGTGGCGCATGCTATAACTGCATAATGCTATAGTGTGATGTACTAGTTATGTAGGAGTTCTAATCCCAGACATGGCAACTGTGAAACTCTGTGTGTGTTTGTATGTGTAGGGATCAATGCTTTTGAGACCATTCACAGTCACTACACCTCCCACTGCCCTATATTAGCAAGGCTGCTGATATCATTCACTTTGAAATACACCTTTGGAAAAGGGTTAGCCCTATATGCTCCATGGTGTGTACTATAACTGCATAATGCTATATTGTGATGTACTAGTTAGGTAAGAGTTCTAATCCCAGACATGGCAAATGTGTTTGTGTGTGTAGGGGGTCAATGCTTTTGAGAACATTTGCAGTCACTACACCTTCCATTGCCCTACTTTAGCAAGCCTGCTGATGTCATCTACCTTGAAATATACCTTTGGAGAAGGGGTAACCCTATAAGCTCTGTGGTGCTTGCCATAAATGTGGAATAATGTAATAGCAGTAACTACACAGCTATGGGTTAATCACAGCTGTGGTAAGTGTGTACCTCAAAGTTTTTGTCCCTATTTATAGCCAGTACGCATCTCAGAGCCTGACATTAGCAGTCCTGCAGATATCATCCACCTTACAAGTATCTGTTGTGAAGCCTATACCATGTTGGTTCAGTGGTGCATGTGGTAAATGTGCAAAATAATCCTCCGTAAAGATTGCTCAATAGAAGTTTGAACATCACCCCTGGCAAATGTAAATGTGCGATTAGGGTAAAATTACCCACTACATCACCCAATGCAAGTATTTACTAGGGTTGGTGATGTTCCTCACCTTAGAAGTACTTTAGGACAACATCAATCCAATACGGTCCACGCGCATGCGATAAATGTGGTATTCTGTGGTAGCAATTCATAGCTAGGTAGGAGTTTGAATCTCAGTACTAGCAAGTGTGTGTGTGTGTGTGTGTGTGTGTGTGTGTGTGTGTGTGTGTGTGTGTGTGTGTGTGTGTGTGTATGTCAACAGTATCCTGTGTGGAGGTTGCTATGATTGTGTAAGAACAGGATTCATTGTGGGTTGGGTTTTGCTAAATTATTATATTGAGGACCTACTATATATCACAATGTCCACCTTACAAGGACAACAGAAGTCAAACTGCAGAGAGGCTGGTGTAGACAATCCATAGCTCTACATGTGACATTATGGCTCAGTGAACAATATAGGCAACCCTTGTATTACCCAGAGAGCACCACCCATATCTCATACACAAACCCACTTGGCTAGGTGACAACCAATATATTGATAGTTCCCTGCATATTGCCCACAGATAGTAACCATGGCGTGATTGCAGTGGACTACATGCCTGTTGACCACAACACTGCCACTGACATCAGAATGTACTGTGATGTGTAACATCTCCTTGACTGTGTGTTATCCAGCAAGTAAAAGGATATGGCACCCTGTTCCATCCATACAATAGGCAAATAATTGCTTACAGTGGTCCGTTGTTATGTTCCCCACTGGACACCTGCAACAACTGTTGAGTCTGCAAATGTAACCCACAAAGGGGATACCATGCCTTATGCACATGCCCTGTATGGACAGATGCCACTAACTCCACTGAATACCTGTATCATGCTGTCAATGTAGGTGCAGGCACGACCTCAGTTCCATAGCCAGGTCTCACCACATGAGGTCAGGAATGCAACATCAGATGACAGCAATCTGTCCACACAACATGACCCAGAGACCCCAGGTACACTTCCACATGTCACAGAACATGCATGTGGGACATGTGCACAACCCAGACACTGCCCATGTTATGGAATATAGATCACATACATGGCAAGCATTGTACAGCACTGGCCACCCACAATAGTAACCCAGATGAGTGGATGGTGAATACAGTACCCACCTGTGTGGGCCAATACAGGGACTATACTCCTGAGCCACACTGGAGACCATTGTCATGTGGCCTGATGCCAAGGTATTCCCTTTGCCTAGCCTTGTACAGCCTTCTGGCACAGTTAACTACTACACACATGTGAAGCAATGAACCCATGTATGTCAGTACTGGCACGTGTGTGTGTGTGTGTGTGTGTGTGTGTGTGTGTGTGTGTGTGTGTGTGTGTGTGTGTGTGGAGATTCATGATTTTGAAGCCATTCACACTCACTACTCCTCCCATTGCCCTACTGTAGCATGCCTTCTGATGTTAGTCACCTTGAAATAACCCTTTGGCCATATGTAAACCTGATAAGCTCTGTGATGCATGTGATAACTGCGTAATACTTTAGTGTAGCAAACTAGTTAGTTAGGAGTTCTATTCCTGCCCCTGCCACCTGTGATAACTTGTGTGAGTCCCCGAGAAAGTGTGGTTGTGTCTTCCTTGACACCTGCATTTCTGGACAGCCACATGTACTACACTTCCCTTATCCCTCCTTTATCACTATTGCTGATGTCACAAACCTTCAAAGATTCCTTTGGACAGCTCTCCAATATGTAAGTGCCTTGGTGCGTGCAATAACTCTATAACAATGTAATAGCAATACATACTCAAGTAGAGGTTTGAAACTCAGTACTAGTAAGTATATGTTTGTGTGTGTTATCACTGCCCTGTGTGGGGGTTGGGATGATTGTGTAATGACAGGGTCCATTGCAGTGTGAATGTTGCTACATCATTATATTGAGGAGCTACATGTCCCATTGTCAACATTACAAGGCCAACATTTTCCAAACATTGTAGAGATTCTAGACAACAATTCTCACCATAAATGTGTACAGTCATGTGCAATTACCATGTGACAGTATGGATTAATACACAATACAGGCAACATTCATATGCCCATGTACCACTCTCCACCCATGGATCATACACAAACATGCTTAGCTCTTACTCTCCTACTCCCTTCCTTTCTTACTTAGTCTCTGTCTGTCTCTCTCATTCCC